>NC_069370.1:3600000-3902500 GCF_021730395.1 Mercenaria mercenaria | reverse complement strand
AGCCCAAACGCAAACCCAAACGCAAACTTTAACCCAAACCTAAACCCAACCCAAAATCAATCCCAAACACAACTCAAACCGAAAAGCTGAAACCCATACCCAAACCAAACTTCAACCCAAATCCCAACCTAAACACAAAGTCAAACCTAAACCCATCCCAAATTCAATCCCAAACCCAAACGAAATCCAAAGAAAAACCAAAGCCTAACCCAAACTCTCAGATCCAAACCGAATCCCAAGTAAACTTAATCCAAACCCAAACTAAACCCGAACTGTCACTTGACAATGACCCTTACCCCATGTCCACTATTTTGCTCAAACCAAAGTCAGACCCAAACCCAAACCCAAATCCAAACCGGAATGAAAACCCAAATCCAACCGAACCCGAAGTCAAACCTAAACCCAAACCCTGTAATTTAAACCCAAACACAAACGAAAACCTAATGTCAAACCCAAACCCAGTAGTCAATTGATCAAGACGCCCGACCTTTTGATATTGCACCAATCCAAAGACAAACCCAAACCCGAACACAAACCCAAACACAAACCCAAACACAAAATATGGGCAGTCGTTCGGATGCGAATATTAAACCACTCCTGCTACGCACTCGTGATTTAATTATTACGCATCCGAACTCCTGCCCGTATTTTATTAACTGATAAAATATAGGCACATGTTTATTATTTCTTAATTAAGACGCTTTAAAACGTCTGTGTTGCTATGGGGTCACTTCTTGTAGTGTAAGGAAACACGCTTACTTCGGTAAGAATTCTAGGTTCAAATCCTAGCAGGAAGCCCTGGCATACAGACAGAATAGTACTTACTTATTTCTGTTTTTGATAAAAATTAATAAAACGTTGCGCGAGTCTTTATCATGACATGAACTCGCACACCTCCTACTTTTCGTCTAGCTTCGTCCCATGTTTCACTAAGCCTTACACTAGAAATCGGACCGGATTCGAGTTGGACTTTAACACAATATTGTAGCATGGACCCTGCCGAGTCCAACGGTACCTCAGTCTTACCTCTAGCACAACCGGTTGTGAACTTAGAGCCTTCTCAACACGCTCTCCTATATAGCTTAATGTAGACAAATCAACGACAAGTCCGGTAAGAGGGTTCCATGTTCGAGCCTATTTTGTTAGAGCTTGTTGGAGGTGAATAGATTTGCAATAAAAAACCAGTGAAACTCACAAGAATTCAGTGTTTTGCAGCAATTGTGCCTTATCTAGAACGCGTAAGGACAGACGGATGTTACTCAAAGTTATTCCATTCAATAGAAGTAATATCTAGCTATAATTACGGGCTTTCTTAGGTGTTATTTCGTATATTTTCTACCAAAAGGTATAACGAATCGAAGGTATTAACTGACACGAACATTTGATCCCCATTCCAACAACACCGACCTGATTGCGAATTAAATAGCACGGTTGTACAGGTACTTCCGTGAGCTACACGGACATATATTATACAGCAGATATGATCAGCAGGAAGGCGAGAATTGATGTTACATGAGCGCTTAAAAAATGCTAAAATCGGCATTTCTGCATTATTTCAAGGCAAGGAGCTGGAACATTTCCTCCGTTGTTCACCATAACAATTCACCCTTACCACTTCACCCTTCACCATTATCCCTTCACCCGTTACCCTTCACACTCATTAACCCTCACCCATTCAACCTTCACCCTTCACTCTACCCCTGCACCCTTACCGATTCACCATTACACCTTCACCCTTACCACTTTAGACTTTACGGCAAAATACTAGATTTTCATGAAATTCAGCGAGCTCGTACGGACAGACGGACAGACCTATCTTCATATACCTGATATGTTTTGAAAGCGCAGACTGTGTACTTTATGTACATATAAAATTGAAATTTTATATTAAAGAATAAGCTCACAGTAATAAAATCATATTAACATACTTTCGCACTTTTGCTGACTTTACAGTAAAAAGATACTAGTATTGCATGAAATTCGGCGAGATTGTACGGACAAACGGACAGATTTATATTATTATATTTGATATTTTTAGAAAGCGAAGACTATCTACTTAATGTACATATAAAATTGTAATTAAATGTTAAAGAATAAGCTCACAGTAATATACTTTCACACTTTTGCTGATTTTAGGGCAAAATATTAGCATTGCATAAATTTCAGTGACCTCGTACGGACGGACGGACAGACAGTCCTATATTAATGTATTTTATATTTATATAAAGCGGAGTACCAGTATAAGTGTCCAAGAAGAGAAAAATGAGAGCCCCTGTCGAACAAATGGGTCAGGGACAGACAGTAAAAGCCACTGTACAACAAATGGGTTTGAACAGATAAGAGCCATTGTACAACAAAACGATTAGAACATAAAAGATATTTCAACGAGCTCGTACGGACAGACGGACACTCCTATATTAATATATTTTATATGTTCAGAAAATGCTGACTGTGTACTCTATGCACATAAAAATATTTATATTTTTTTTGTCGATTTTACGGGATAATAGTAGTTTTTCATGAGTTTCAGCGAGCTCGTACAGACAGACGGACAGTTCTCTATTAATATATTTTATATGTTTAGAATGCGCAGACTGTTTCCTTTATGTACATGTAAAATTCATAATTTAATATTAAAGAATAAGCTCGCAGTAATAAAATGAAATTAAGATTGTTTCGTACTTTCGCCGACTTTACGGCAAAATACCAGTTTTTTTTTATGAATTTCAGCGACATCGTACGGATAGACGGACAGTTCTAAATTGATATCTTTTATAGGTTTTGAAAGCGCTGATGGTATACTTTATATACATATACAATTGGTAATTCAATATTAAGGAATGAGTACACAGTAATAAAATGATATTAGCATACATTTGCACTATTGCGGTCTTTACGGCAAAATATTAGTTTTCGTGAACTTCAGCGAGCTCGTACGGACGGATGGACAGTTTTACAATAATATATCTGATATGTTTGGAAAGTGCAGACTGTTTCCTTTATGTACATGTAAAATTCATAATTTAATATTAAAGAATAAGCTCACAGTAATAACATGAAATTAACATTGTTTCGTACTTTTGCCGACTTTACGGCAAAATACCAGTTTTTTTATGAATTTCAGCGACATCGTACGGATAGACGGACAGTTCTAAATTGATATCTTTCATAGGTTTTGAAAGCGCTGACTGTGTACTTTATATACATATAAAATTTGTAATTTAATATTAAGGAATGAGTACACAGTAATAAAATGATATTAACATACATTTGCACTATTGCCGTCTTTACGGCAAAATACTAGTTTTTCATGAATTTCAGCGAGCTCTTACGGATAGACGAACAGTTCTATAATAATATAATTTATATGTCTTGAAAGCGCTGACTGTGTACTTTATATACATAAAACATTTGTAATTTAATATTAAGGAATGAGTACACAGTAATAAAATGATATTAACATACATTTGCACTATTGCCGTCTTTACGGCAAAATACTAGTTTTTCATGAATTTCAGCGAGCTCGTACGGACGGACGGACAGTTCTATGATAACATGTTTTATACATTTAGAAAGCGCATACTGTTTGCTTTATGAACATGTAAAATTGTTAATTTAATGTTGAGGAATGAGCTCTCAGTGATAAAATAAAATTAACATGTTTTCGCACTTTGGCAGACCTTACGGCAAAATACCAGTTTTTCACGAATTTCAGCGAGCTCGTACGGACAGACGGACAGTCCTATATTTATATATTTTATATGTTTGGAAAGCGCTGACTGAGTGCTTTATGTGCATATAAAATTGATAATTCGATATTAAAGAATAAGCTCACAGTAATAAAATGAAATTAACATATTTTCGCACTTTTGCCGACTTTACGGCAAAATACCAGTTTTTCATGAATTTCGGCGAGCTCGTACGGACAGACGGACAGTCCTGTATAGTATATTTTATACGTTTGAAGAGCACCGACTGAGTGCTTTATGTGCATATAAAATTGATAATTTGATATTAAAGAATAAGCTCACAGTAATAAAATGAAATTAACATATTTTCGCACTTTTGCCGACTTTACGGCAAAATACCAGTTTTTCATGAATTTCAGCGAGCTCGTACGGACAGACGGACAGTCCTGTATAGTATATTTTATACGTTTGAAGAGCACCGACTGAGTGCTTTATGTGCATATAAAATTGATAATTTGATATTAAAGAATAAGCTCACAGTAATAAAATGAAGTTAACATATTTTCGCACTTTTGCCGACTTTACGGAACAATACCAGTTTTTCATGAATTTGAGTTTGCCGGTACCTAGAGCGGCGGTCGGGTGTCGTTGGAAAGGTCTTTGCAAGACCTACAAGATGGCATCGAGATATCTTCGCCATCCTGTCCGGTTCTCGCGCAGTGGCCGGCCGTATACTTGAGCCTCTGTCCGACCCCACTTTGCCGGTATCTGGAGCGGCGGTCGGGGGTCTCAGGCCGTGTTGCTTGGTACCAATGGACAGGGCATGCCGAGACCTTTCCAACGGTATCAAGATCATGCATTTGCGACCTCTGGTTCGGCCTTGGTGGCCGTTTATCTGCATTTCTCACCCGTTTTCGCGATTATAAAGCACTGAATCGGCTGTGGAGCGGCCGTACGGCGGCCCAGCGACATGGTTCTCGATACCGTTGGATAGGTCTTGGGCTGCGCTTTCCAACGACACCAAAACCATCTCGCTGCGCCCAAAGACGAACGCTCCAGAGCCGTTTTTGTGTTCTAGAGGTAATTGTAGCAGTTGCGTCCCTTGGACCAGAGTTATAGGACTTTGGAAAATGATAGGCAACACAAAAATGGCCATAACTCGGAAACGGCAGGTCGCAGCGGGCTGGTTTTGGTACCGTTGGAAAGGTCTCCTCAAGCCCCGTCTCATGGCATAGGACACGACCTGGTGGGAGACCGTGCAGCCGCTACAGCGGGCCCAAAACCTCTGAGAACCGTTCTCTAAGGGTTATAATCGGTCGCCACGGGCAAACGACACATCGCAGCGCCTTGGTTATGGTACCGTTGGAAAGGTCTTTGCAAGACCTACAAGATGGCATCGAGATATCTTCGTCATCCTGTCCGGTTCTCGCGCAGTGGCCGGCCGTATACTTGAGCCTCGGTCCGACCCCACTTTGCCGGTACCTAGAGCGTTGGTCGGGTGTCTCAGGCCGTGTTGCTTGGTACCAATGGACAGGGCATGCCGAGACCTTTCCAACGGTATCAAGATCATGCATTTGCGACCTCTGGTTCGGCCTTGGTGGCCGTTTATCTGCATTTCTCACACGTTTCCGCGATTATAAAGCACTGAATCGGCCTTGGAGCGGCCGTACGGCGGTCCAGCGACACGGTTCCGGTACCGTTGGACAGGTCTGTTCAGGCACCGTCTATTGGGACCTAGGTTGGCTATCTGACGGAACAGGAAGTGCATGCAATGCGGCGGAATAAGGGGCTAAAATTGATCCGGCTACCACGGCCGAACCGGAAATCGCAGCGGCATGGTTCAGGTATCGTTGGAAAGGTCTCTTTAAGAGCTACAACTTAAAATCACATTTTGCAGTTTTTCGTTTCAAACGGTCCGTCCAGGGTAGAAAACGTGCAAACCGGAAGTGGACCAAATGGGTGTGGCACCAAGTTTCAGATCTGCCCGAGCTCTTTCCAACGGTACCACATACATGTGGCTGTGCCCACGCGTTAACAATCTACAGCCGTTTATTGTGCTACGGCTTCGCGAAAACTAGTGACATACTACTGTTCATACGGCGTTAAGACTTGTGTTTCGGCACATTATTGGCCGGGGCGGGGCGTCGGAGCCGGTTGTTCTCGATACCGTTGGATAGGTCTTGGCCTGCGCTTTCCAACGACACCAGAACCATCTCGCTGCGCGTAAAGACGGCCGCTCTAGAGCCGTTTTTGTGTTCCGGAGGTAATTGTACCAGTTGCGTCCCCTTGACCATTGGCCTCTTGATTTATCGGACTTTGATAAATGAAGAGTCAACACATAAATGGTCATAACTCGGGAACGGGAGGTCGCAGCGGGCTGGTTTTGGTACCGTTGGAAAGGTTTCGTCAAGCCCCGTCTGTTGGTGTATAACACAACCTAGTCACGGGCCGTCCAGCCGGCACAGCGGGCCCGAAACCCGAAAACACATAATCAGCAGCCACGGGCTAACGACACATCGCAGCGCCTTGATCTTGGTACCGTTACACAGGTCCTCTCATGTGCTTTTCAACGGTATATAAACCTTGCCGCTGTATTAGAGACGGTCGCTGTATAGGCATTTAAGTGTGTACTTACTGTTATTCTTAATCACGTAAAGACATCGCTGCTTGATTATACCCACGGTAAGAAAGTAGAACGAATGTTAATCATACCCACATAAAGAAAAAGATGCATTTTCGTACTTTGTCATTTCTGGGACCTTTTCTTGGCGACATTACCCGCATGAAGAAAATCATGCATTTCCGTACTTTGTCATTTATTACACATTTCTTACGCCAACGGCCATTTTAGCCTTAGCGACAGCGCATTTTACATTCATTGCCGCCAGTGCGATGGTGATATCATATAATGTAATATGTCTTTGTTCGCTAAACAGACTTGCCTACAAAGCGATACTATAAACAGCGGCGTTTGCATGCTTTCAGTGAGCACAGGGACAAAAGTTCGAGACCCGTCCCCGCCGAAACCGCAAAAAAGGCCATTGGACACTTATTAGCAGCGCGATTTATCTTCATGGCCGGTTATTTCACGGTGATATCATACTTTGTAATACGTGTTCTTGTAGGCATGGGAGTCAGCTAAACAGTCATACAGAAAACAGCCAGATATTCGTTGTGCCCGCTGATAGAAGAACAAAAGTTATAGCCCCCTTGCCTTCCGATTAGGCAAAAATAGCTATTTCAGACTTATTTACAGCGCGTTTTTATCTGATGGCCGCTTATATCTTTCGGATAGCATATTATTCTATACCTGGATTTGTAGGTATGGCACATAGCTAAACAATCATACCGTAAACAGCCAGAGATCCGTTGTCTCCGTTGGGAGAGGAACAAAAGTTAAAGCCCTTTGTGTTCTGAAAGTGCGAAAATAGCTATATTAGCCTTATTTGCAGCGCATTTTTATCCATTTTTCGCTTATATCTTTGTGATAGCATAGTATTCTATACCCGTTTTTGTAGGTATGGCTCTCTGCTAAAGAACCATATCCCGAACAGTCAAATATTCATTGCTTGTATTAACTGGAGAACAGAAATTACAGCCCCTTGCCTTCCGAAAGTGCGAACATAGCAATTTTAGCCATAATTACAGCGTATTTTACTGTAATTGCTGGCTGTCTGTTTGTGATACCATACTTTTTAACACATGTTTTTGTAGGTAGGGGACTCAGCTAAACAATAATACCCTAAACTGCGCATGATCTCCGGTGTGCGTTAACAGAAGTACAGAAATCAGAGCCCCTTGCCGTTCGGAAGTGCGAAAATAGCGATTTTAGCCTTACATACATCGCATTTTTATCCGATTGTTTCTTATTTCTTGGTGATAGCATACTATCCTGTACCTGTTTTTGTGGGTATGGCTCTCTGCCAAGGAATCATGCCCAGAACAGCCAGATATTCATTGCTCGCGTTAACTGGAGAACAGAAAGTATAGCCCCTTGCCTTCCGAAAGTGCGAACATAGCGATTTTAGCCTCGATTACAGCGCATTTTACCGTTATTGCCGACTATTAGTTTGTGATAGCATACTGTTCTGTACCTGTTTTTGTAGGTTTGTGTCTAAGCTAAAGTATCCTATCTTGAACCGCCAGATATTCATTGCTCGCGTTAACTGGAGAACAGAAATTACAGCCCCTTGCCTTCCGAAAGTGCGAACATAGCGATTTTCGCCTTAATTACAGCGCATTTTACTTTTATTGCCGACTATTTGTTTGTGAAAGAAAGCATACTTTTAAACACATGCTTTTGTAGTAATGTGACTAAGCTAAACAATTATACCCTAAACAACGCACGATCTCCTGTGTGTGTTAACAGAAGTACAGAACTTAGAGCCCCTTGCCATTCGGAAGGTCGAAAATAGCTATTTTAGCCGTATTTACAGCGCATTTTTATCAGTTTGTCGCTTATTTCTTTGTGATAGCATACTATTCTATGCCTTTTTTTAGGCATTGGTCGCCTCAGCTAAGGACCCGCTTTAACACCGACAAACAAGTACAACTGTCTATTCATACGGGAGTTCAACAGGTCTGCTGCAGACATAACTGGTGATTGCGGGAGAACGGGGCGTCCGAGACGGGTATTCCTCATACCATTGGACAGGCCCTGCCTCGGGCTTTCCAACGGTGCCAAAATCATATCGGCTGCGCTACTGACCGCAGCGCTACAGCCGTTCGACTGGTGTTCATACTGCGCCAAATCGTCTCTGGTAAACAACGTAATTAGCCACCAGGCATGAAGGGGACATCGGACGCGGCTGAACCGCGTCTCCTCAAGTCCTTTCCAACAGTAGCACGCTCAATGAGCTGACGCTGCGGAAGGTTGCGCTAGGTCCGCTTTAATACTGACAAACTAGTGACAAATGACTATTCATACAGGAGTTCAACTGTCTCTTGCAGACATAATCGGTGATTGTGGGCGAACGGGGCGTCTGAGCCTGGTATTGTTGACACCATTGGACAGCTTTTTCCACGGGCGTTCTAACGGTACCAAAATCATGTCGGCTGCGCTGCGGACCGCAGCGCTACAGCCGTTCGAGTGGTGTTCATATTGCGCCAAATCGTCTCTGGTACACAACGTAATTAGCCACCAGGCGTGAAGGGGACATCAGACACGGCTGAACTGGGTATTGGTAGAGAGGTGTCCTCAAGTCCTTTCCAGCAGTAGCAAGCTCAACGACCTGACACTGCGGAAATGTGCGCTAGGTCCGCTTTAATACTAACAAACTAGTGACAAATGACTATTCATACAGGAGTTCAACTGTCGTCTCTTGCAGACATAATCGTTGATTGTGGGTGAACGGGGCGTCGGAGCCGGGTATTCATGATAGCATTCGACAGGTCTTGCCACGGGCTTTCTAACGGTACCACAATCATATCGGCTGCGCTACGGACCGCTGCGCTATAGCCGTTTCTGTGGTGTTCATATTGCGCCAAATCGTCTCTGGTAAACAACGTAATTAGCCACCAGGCGTGAAAGGGACATCGGACACGGCTGAACCGGGTATTGTTAGAGAGGTGTCCTCAAGTCCTTTCCAGCAGTAGCAAGCTCAATGCGCTGACGCTGCGGAATGTTGCGCTAGGTCCGCTTTAATACTAAGAAACTAGTGACAAATGTCTATTCATACAGGAGTTCAACTGTCTCTTGCAGACATAATCGTTGATTGTGGGTGAACGGGGCGTCGGAGCCGGGTATTCATGATAGCATTCGACAGGTCTTGCCACGGGCTTTAGAACGGTACCACAATCATATCGGCTGCGCTACGGACCGCTGCGCTAAAGCCGTTTCTGTGGTGTTCATACTGCGCCAAATCGTCTCTGATGAACAACGTAATTAGCCACCAGGCGTGAAGGGGACATCGGACACGGCTGAACCGGGTATTGTTAGAGAGGTGTCCTCAAGTCCTTTCCAACAGTAGCACGCTCAATGAGCTGACCCTGTGGATGGTTGCGCTGGGTCCGCTTTAGTACCAACAAACTAGTGACAAATGACTATTCATACAGGAGTTCAACTGTCGTCTCTTGCAGACATAATCGGTGATTGTGGGCGAACGGAGCGTCGGAGCCGGGTATTCTTGATACCATTGGACATGCCTTGCCACGGGCTTTCTAACGGTACCAAAATCATATCGGCTGCGCTACGGACCGCAGCGCTACAGCCGTTCGAGTGGTGTTCATATTGCGCCAAATCGTCTCTGGTATACAACGTAATTAGCCACCAGGCGTGAAAGGGACATCGGACGCGGCTGAACCGGGTATTGTTAGAGAGGTGTCCTCAAGTCCTTTCCAGCAGTAGCAAGCTCAATGCGCTGACGCTGCGGAATGTTGCGCTAGGTCCGCTTTAATACTAAGAAACTAGTGACAAATGTCTATTCATACAGGAGTTCAACTGTCTCTTGCAGACATAATCGGTGACTGTGGGCTAACGGGGCGTCGGAGCCGGGTATTCTTGATACCATTCGACAGGTCTTGCCACGGGCTTTCTAACGGTACCAAACCATATCGGCTGCGCTACGGACCGCTGCGCCACAGCCGTTTCTGTGGTGTTCATACCGCGTCCAACCGTCCCTGATAAACAACGTAATTAGCCGCCAGGCGTGAAGCGGACATCGGACACGTCTGAACCGGGTATTGTTAGAAAGGTCTCCTCAAGTCCTTTCCAACAGTAGCACCCTGAATGAGCTGGCGCTGCGGAAGTTGCTTGAGATATGACATTTCGAACCGGAAGTGATATCGAAAAAATGGATGACACCGTCGAATCTGTACACTTCACATTTGTTGTGACATTTGTTTTTCATGACCCTAGCTGACCTAATTAAAAAGTTGATCCTACTTTAAACACTCCAACATTGCTTGAGATATGACATTTCGAACCGGAAGTGATATCGAAAAATGGATGACACCATCGAATTCGTCCACTTCACATTTGTTGTGACATTCTTTTTCATGACCCTAGCTGACCTAATTAACAAGTTGATCGTACTTTTAAAAGTCGAAAATTGCTTGAGATATGACATTTCGAACCGGAAGTGATATCAAAAAATGAATGACACCATCGAATTTGGCCACTTGACATTTGTTCTTGAAAAAAAAAATTCATGACCCTAGATGACCTAATTAACAAGTAGATCGTACTTTTAGAAGTCAAATATTGCTTGAGATATGACATTTCGAACCGGAAGTGATATCGAAAAATGGATGACACCATCGAATTCGTCCACTTCACATTTTGTTGTGACATTCTTTTTCATGACCCTAGCTGACCTAATTAACAAGTTGATCCTACTTTAAACAGTCCAGAATTGGCTTAGGGTTTGGTTTGGGTTTGGATGTAGTATATTTGGGCTTTTGTTTGGATTGCAGACTTTGGGTTAAGGTTTCGCTTTGGTTTCTGTTTGGGTTTCAGTTAGGTTTGGGATCGAAATGGGGATGGGTTTAGGTTTGGGTTTGAGTTTGGATTTGTGTTTGGATTAAAGGGTTTTGGTTTGAGGTGGGTTTAGGTTTGATTTTGGGTTGTGTTCGGGTTTGGGTTTCGTTCCGGTTTGGATTTGGGTTTGGGTTTGGGTCTGACTTTGGTTCGAGCTAAATAGTCTGGTTTGTCTTTGGGTTTGGTTCGGATTTGGTTTGGTTTGGGTTAGGATTTAGTAAAGTTGGGATGTGGTTTGGATAGCAGACTTTTGGTTAAGGTTTCGCTTTGGTTTCTGTTTGGGTTTCAGTTAGGTTTGGGATCGAATTGGCAATGGGTTTAGGTTTGGGTTTGAGTTTGGATTTGTGTTTGGATAAAAGTGTTTGGGTTTGAGGTGGGTTTAGGTTTGATTTTGGGTTGTGTTTGGTTCGGGGTTTTCGTTCCGGTTTGGATTTGGGTTTGGTTTCGACTGGTGCAATATCAAAAGATCAATTGACTATTGGGTTTGGATTAGCGTTTGACATTAGGTGGGTTATCGTTTGTGATTGGTTTTGGGTTTGGGTTTGGGTTACAGGGTTTGGGTTTAGGTTTGACTTAGGGCTGTGTTTGGATTTGGGTTTTCATTCCGGTTTGGATTTGGGTTCGGGTTTGTGTCCGACTTTAGTTTGAGCATATTGTCGGTCTGGGGTAAGGGTCATTGTAAATTGACAGTTCGGGTTTTCGGGTTTGGTTTGGGTTTGGATTTAGTATAGTTGAGGTTTGGTTTGGATTGCATACTTTTGGTTAAGGTTTCGCTTCGGTTTCTGTTTGGGTTTCAGTTAAGTTTGGGATCGAATTGGGGATGGGTTTAGGTTTGGGTTTGAGTTTGGATTTGTGTTTGGATTAAAGAGTTTGGGTTTGAGGTGGGTTTAGGTTTGATTTTGGGTTGTGTTTGGGTTGGGGTTTTCGTTACGGTTTGGATTTGGGTTTGTGTCTGACTTTGGGTTTGGTTTGGATTGGTGCAATATCAAAAGATCAGTTGACTATTGAGTTTGGGTTAGCGTTTGACATGAGGGTTATCGTTTGGGTTTGGTTTTGGTTTTGGGTTTGGATTACAGGGTTTGGGTTTAGGGTTAGGGTTAGGTTTGTGTTTGGATTTCGGTTTTCATTCCGGTTTGGATTTGGGTTTGGGTTTGTGTCTGACTTTGGTTTGAGCATATATAGTCGTTCTGGGGTAAGGGTCCTTGTAAATTCACAGTTCGGGGTTTGGTTTGGGTTTGGATTTAGTACAGCTGGAGTTAGGTTTGGATTGCAGACTTTTGGTTAAGGTTCCGCTTCGGTTTCTGTTTGGGTTTCAGTTAGATTTGGGATCAAATTGGGGATGGGTTTAGGTTTGACTTGGAGTTCGGGTTTGTAATTGGGTTCAAGTTCTGTTTGCGTTTGGGTTTGACTTTAGGTTTCCGTTTGGGTTTGGTTTGGGTTAAAGGATTTGGGTTTGAGGTGGGTTTAGGGTTAGGGTTAGGTTTAGGATTAGGGTCAGGGTTAAGGGTTAAGGTTTAGGGTTAAGGTTTAGGGTTAGGGTTAGGGTATTAGTGTTAGAGTTAGGGTATTAGGGTTAGCATTAGGGTATTATCTATTTTATTTATTTTGTTGGGTTTAACGTCGCACCGACACAATTTAGGTCATATGGCGACATAGGGTTAGGGTATTAAGGTTATGGACAGGGTATTAGTGAAAGGAAGATTCCGTGCATAAAAGCGTTCACGGAAGTATGTTTGCGCATGCGCGAGAAATGCATTATTGGTAAAATAGTTAGGGTTAGTGTTAGGGTATTAGGGATAGGGTTAGGGTTAGGGTTAGGGTTAGGTTAGGGTTAGGGTTAGGGTTAGGGTTAGGGTTAGGGTTAGGGTTTAGGGTTTAGGGTTTAGGGTTAGGGTTAGGTTAGGTTAGGGTTGGGTTAGGGGTTAGGGTTAGGGTTAAGGGTTAGGGTTTGGGTTGGGAGGGTTAGGGTTGGGTAGGGGTTTGGGTTAGGGTTAGGTTTTAGGGGTTTTTTAGGGTTAGGGTTTGGGTTAGGTCGCACTCTTAGAGAGTCTTCCAAACAGACCTTCGTGCCGGGAACGCAATATTATTGTTATACAAGAGTTCAGTCTTATTGATTGAAATACCCCATGCCGCAAACGTGTTTAGTGAAAGGGTAGATAAATCAATAATTATAGAGGCTAAGATTATGGTTATTCATTACCATTCACTGCCATCTATTAACACTCATTTAATTCTCTTCAGTAGTTGCTACGTTACTGAGCAGAATGATACTGTAGGGAATTAAGAAGAGTAAAAGGGCCAGATATTGAATTTGTGAGTTATAAGCTTTCTTACAGTTCGCTTCAATATTTGCAAAGTCGATATCTGGACACAAATTGAAAATCTTAGAATAAACATTGAGGGAATTCAAAGATAAGTCATAACAAAATTACATTAAATAGACATAATTCTAAGCTGCGACATTGTTGTTTATTTAGAAGCTGTATGTCTGATTGACTGGCAATGCTTGATATAATAGCCAGAGAGGCATGAACTTCGTGTTATATTCAACTCTCAAGTTTTAAACATATCAGGCCTGGATGACACAGTTTGCGAGCATACGTCTACAAGGGGCGACATTAGAGATTGTTCAAATGAGATGTCGGTCTCACATTTACAGTTTAAATCAATCTTTGCTAAAACTAAAACATGTAAGAAGATATAGAGCACAACCAAGCAAAATAATTGCATAATTAAAATAGAATATGTAAATCATCACTTCAACAGAACCGTGACACCTTTGTGTCTTCGGAAAAGGAAATGTGGTCCAAAATACAAAGATGTATTTTCTCGCGTAGCTAGACCTAGTATAAAACACATTTCCCCATAAGTTAAAGGTATATTAGATCCAAATGTCATATTTAAAAACATGAACAATTACTCCTTACAGATTATGTAAACATAAAATTATCAAGTTTCTGTGTATAAGCAGTAGTGTGCATTAAGTTTAAAACAGTACACACTGTTTACATGCACATAGATATACACAGTATAAATATGTACTACCATTAAAAACCTGGCTGTGTTTTTCACTCAGCTGTCACTGTATGACATTTTTAAAATTATGACTGTAGCTCTATATGCTAACTTAATTTATATATATAGTAAACTTAAATACATCTGATCAGTATTTAATACAATTGAAGTAAACATCTAAAGATGAAATATTTTAGTGAAAGTAAAAAACAAAGACAAGTATCAAACAGGGAATGCCACGTACCAAATACGCAGCCTCCCAGAAACGAAACCCACAGCACGCAGACGCTCACACCACAAACACACACACATACACATACACGCGCACGCGCGCACACACAAAGCCAACACATGAGGACAAAACGAACAAACAAAGGAACACCGTGGGGCACCGCCTTGGAACAGTCAGTAGCAAAAACACCACTGGGGAGCTTAAACCGGTTTATGGTGCGCACCCAACCTCACTCTTACCCCCACCATGTTCCAAAGACACGGGCCAGTGTAAATAAAAGTAATTCCCTCCAGGTGAATCTCTAACACACGTAAGCCACTGAATATCTTTAATTTTGTATTGGATGTTTTTCCTTCATGTGAACGAACAATTAAAAATACACCGCGCGGAAACTGTTGGAACATCATTTTGTGATTGCTTTTAAAGCATTAACAATGCATTAACGAAACAAGAACTCCGCCTAAAAAAACAACAAATAGAAACGTACTGAAAATTTTACAGGAAAACATGTTATTTTTTAATTATTTTATCATTGAAAAAGTAATATTTTATATGGTAAAACTGCACATGTAAGGAACATAATGCTAATAACAATATAATACAATCTTACTTTTCTGTGTCTCGGATTAATGTTTTGGTTTTGGCCTATCACTATTTATTTTCATTAAGCCAAATAAATGGTGCCAAAAATCCTTTATCTCGTATGAAACATATAGTGATAAATATTTGCGCCTACGCGAATGTTATGAGGACGCAAATATCAAACCCGGGTGTTAATATTTTGAAATTGAACGTTTCATTAATAATGTATTCAACATTTTTCTAATGTTTCTATCGCAATTAAGCATAATGAGCACATTTATCATTTGGATTGTGTAACTATTTAGATTTATGGCGTGCTGTAGACATTTTAACTTTATAGAAAACAAGGAGTTTTTTTGTGTTATGTTGAGAAAGATATTTAGTAGAGAAAGGTTCAAAATAAAAACAGCAAAAGAAAGAAAATCTTAAAAGGCCTCAAGGTCTATTGTGTGCAGGACTAAAGTTTGTTTGCCTCTTACAGTTGCATGGCGATAGTGCCTTGAGTTCTGCTCGGGTAGTGGAATTATACTGCATGTAGGATTTGGAAATTTGGTGATTCAACAAAAATCAGTCATTGATTATTATTATTACAGACGGAGTAGACAAGAAGGAAATTGTCAGAAATTCTAACACGACTTGATTCATTTTCCTATTAAACAAAGAAGACTGAAAGTTGTGTGTTATTTTACAACAATTCACTGTTCTGACGTCACAATTATTACGTCATAGCGTCAAACGGCATAGCGGCGCGTTGGAAAAGAAACCAACAAAAAACAGGAAAATATTTGATGGACGTCGTCAAGGATATACTTAAATCCTTGGTAACGTGTAAGAATCGAAATAATATATCTCATTTGGTGATTTGCTCAGTAATAAAATCAGTGTTTGTCATTCAGATGCGCCCTCGCCCTCGTGATATAATTCCTTCGCATCTGAATTTCAAACAATGATTGATTTTATTCAACGACAAATCTGTGCATGAGATATGTTATTTCTTAAACAGCCTAACAAACCAACATACTATTGCACAATCCAAATACTCAGACGAATACTTCATCAACAAAAATACATTTTAGTTTGCTAGGAAATACCATGTTTGAGTCCTTAGAAAAGATTTTATTTCGGGAGGAAATTGTAACCAAAAGTACCTTAGACATCATCGGACACAGTTGTCGTTATAGTGCTTATGATGAATTCCTTCTTATTGTCTATTAATCGCTCCTAAAAGTCGTATGTTTGTGATAAGGAAATTTTGAAAACGGCAAGGTTTATGTCTTTCTGAGAATAAAGAATAATATTAGAAACTTTGACACCTTAAATAATTCTAAATAATGTCTTAAGATTAGCTTGAAATGTGATGAATTTTTTAACAGTGGGCAATTATATCAAAAACAAGTACACGGACCAGATTTAACACATTTTATTGCACCATATGAAAGACTATCAGTTTTTTTGTGACTGCGAGAAGGTTTTATTACAATTTTCATTGTAGGAACATTTTGTTTCGAGAAAATATCATTAAAATAATGTTTTCCCCATAGATTTGAAATATAAAACTTATTTAAGGTCCATTGTTTGTAAGTAAGTCTAGCAAAAGCATCAAGTTCACGACCCTATCTATTTTATTTACCGATTTTTTAAAGTATATGCTGAAGTTTTGCAAAAGTGGGGTTCATCAAATTCTACATTTTTTATAAAATTTTGATCAATACACGCAGAACTACCTTGATATTGTGAGGAAATTTTGAGGAAATTTACAAGAATTGCTGAAAATACTAATAATAGCTGCTACTGAAATTAATTTAAAAGTACTTTATTATTTAGTTTCTACTGAAATATCTAAAACCGTGTATAAAATGATACATTAGAGAGCAATACTAACTATTTTGCCCTAAATATCTTTACATTTAAGCGAATAAAGTTATGTTTGATCAGGTACAAATGTTATATATATTTTATATGATTCAATTAAAGTACCCTGTGATATTAGTTTTTTACGATGGTTATTGAAAAGATTAAGTCGCGAAAGTGCGCAGTAAAATTGTTCCTGTATATGAAGTCAATAATTCATAGGATGGAATACCGTTTTTACTTTATTATTGTCAAAGGCGTATTTGGACTTATTGTGCCAGGTAAAAATAGTCAATGGTCCGAATGTGTATAGAAATAGCAGTACATTGTTATTTTTAGTATAAAGAGAGATCATAATGGCTAAATATGTTCGAGCATGTAGGAAAATCAGTCTTTGCTATGCTGTATTAAGTGGCGTGTAAATTATAGGATTTCTTTAAAGAGGCGTAATGGATTTTTTTTTATATTATTGCCGCTGTAACGTTGTAAACTGACCCCCATAGAATAATGATCCCCCGGTCATTATTTTATATAGAATAGTGACTCCCCGGTCATAATATATGACTCCCCCACACGTAGAAAAGTGACCCTCACGTAGAATTGTGACCCCTATAGAATAACGACCCTCTAACCCAAACCCTAATCCTAACCGGTCCAAGGTACACTTACAACATAATTATCCCCAACCGATAGGCATCGGAGGAGAATATGGTAATGGTACCCGTCCGTGCGTGCGTGCAACATTTTTGTGACCGCACTCCTCATTCATGATTGGACGGAACTGATTCAAACTTTCAGGGATTACTGCTACTGATGCTTAGTTGTACAGGAAGAAATCAATTTGGAGTTGCTCCACCTGTTCAGGAGTTATGGCCCTTTTTCCAAATGGCATTGGCAGGAGATATGGTTGTTATTCTACTGCAGCCCTTGCTTTTTTCTAAGAAGTGGTCCTGGCTTCCCTGGTTTCTTTAAAAAAACACACTTCAACTTTATATATAAATCGTGACGGGTATCATAACAGAAACTAAGTTAACATATTATGTAATGGCTTTGAATGTTATAAAGGGATATAATAATAGCTCAATACGTGTTACTTAAAAGCTCTTGAAAAGTGACAAAAATCACCCAAACCTCCAGGGGAATGACTGTATTTCATTATTATACTGAACTTTGAACAGCATCTTATTGTCATTTGCGTCACAGGTCATAAAACGTGGGACTTTCTAACAACCGATTTGCATATTTTATGCCTTATATTGATATAA
Organism: Mercenaria mercenaria; assembly: GCF_021730395.1. Lineage (NCBI taxonomy): Eukaryota > Metazoa > Mollusca > Bivalvia > Venerida > Veneridae > Mercenaria > Mercenaria mercenaria. Next base: position 3,884,389 of record NC_069370.1, on the reverse strand, counting down.
TTGTTGATTTTTTCTACTTAAAAAACGCCTGAAAAATAACAAAAATACCCAAAATCCAAAGAAGGATGTCTCTTATACTAAAATTTGAATAATTTATAACGACGAGGAACGTCTTAGGTAATAAAACCACTGAGCTACCTCATACCAGTTTCGCCTATTTTTGGAGGTATATATGAGTGATATATAGGTGACATAATGAACGTTAGGGTATTTGACATCACTTTCAGTAGTATAAATTGCCTTTTAATGATCTTGCACTCCAGGAAATGAACTATTTTACCGTCAACAGCATTTTTTCGTAATGAGCCCTCGAGCCCATGTTATTACGAAATAAGTGCAACATGTAGGATGCAATAACAAAATGATGTTTCCTCTAAAAATTCGAACAAAATCATCATTGTTATAAGTTCCAGGATGCTTACACTACATTGTACAGAAGGTAAATTAATAATTATTATTTACATGTATGCGTAACATTATTATACCTTGCATATAATGTGATGTCACAAAGTTACGAGGCTGTAAAAGGTACTAAATCTTTGAAAATCTTGGAAAAATAAAACTTAAGCCTATTGAAATACTTGAAGATGAAACTTTTATAGGTAACAAAAAGATTTAGATCTAAAACATGTTCTTAACAAAAAGCCATGCACCTTTTAAAACAGGAGTTTCGTGATCTACATGTATGTTCTAAGTAAGTTCTACCGTGTACCTTGAAAGTTGCAAGGGTTCCAAGTTGCAAAAGGATTCCTTTATGTATCCCCTACCATTAGTTCATCTGTTTCTATTGGCAAAGGTTTGATACGGCGAACAGAGTATCCATTTGGGGAGACCTATCCGCTTTAACAAGCAAGCGCGCTACCATTGTGCCACCGAGACTCACAAAATTCGTAAGTATATCTAAAAGACGATGCGTAATTCGGCCTTAACCGGGATAGCTGGGTTTTAAGATGCGTTGTTATGCCACCGCAATTCGAAGAATAGAGTGAATTAAGGTGGCTTGCCAGTCTTCTTTGACGTCGGTCGACGTAATACTGGTCGAAAAGTAAAGTTACCATATTGCCCTGATATTTGGTATTCATATACAAGGATACCTCTCCATCATTTTGTACGATTCAGATCTTTTATATTCCTTTTTTGTTTAGCAAAGGGCTGTTTCGTACAATTTATAAAAAATTGAAGTACGTGTATCTGGAGTAAAAATGGCTTTTTTTCGCTGGATTAATTTAAAAAACAACATTCGGATGCTTTTGACAAGGGAAACAGAATGATATGTCAGTGTTGTCAATCGGAAATTTCATAAAATGTCACTATGATGGGCGTTAAATGTTCTAAAAATGCGCGATTCTTTTGATCTTAGAGTAGCACCATACGAGCTTCGGTGGATGATTTGGTCGGCGGAAAACGATTCAATTTACTAACGACTTACGCAGTCTTTTTGCTATGAAAATTCCAACTTTATGAAATAAAAAAAGTGGCTCTTTCCGTGAAATATTTCACAAAATGCGGTAGAAGCATATACGCAATGTATTTGCATCGCGTGTATCACTGAAGTAGCATAAGCGTCATCCGACGTAACCCAAGTTTCAACGTTAAAAAATCTTAATGTAATTGCTGTTTGTGAAAAAAAATCACGGTAAGACCCCTATTTTCTATTTCATAAATTTGTTCATAAACATAATTATTATTCATATTCAGTTTAACGCCCACTTTTAGATAGCCAGAACTGGCTAGTTTTCAGGCGGTGCGGATGCCTGGGTTTCAATCCAGTAACGCTGTGTTGCTCACCAGAACTCCTCTAGTTGAGTGGGAAACATGTGTTTCATAATTTCCAGCTTCCCTACCCGGGAATCGAACCTGGGCCGCTGGATAAGGAGTCAACGACCTTAACCACTCGGCAACTCCAACCAAATACTTAAGCAAAATCACTAAGTGACAAGTGGTTTGAATCATTTTCCGTAGGCCGAATCTCTCACCAAAGTTTGTATGGTGAGGCTTTTGCTCTATTTCTAAAGGATGATCTCAATTGCTATCAAGAAAACATGACAAGAATAATTACAGATGACTAATAAAAGATGATAATTACACTGTTTGTAAACAAAACCAAATTATCCTCCAGCCTAAATAACGGTTCTCTCTATTTCTATAGTAACCTTGAAACGACTTAGGTATATCTTTTATTATTGTAATACTTCTCTTTATGTACAACAATGATAATTCAAATGAAAACCCTTTTAAATTTCATTTTTCTATAGGTGTACGTTTATTTCTTAGCGGGGCCTCTAAGATATACTGCTGTTGTGTCAGCTGTACACGCAGCAACAGCAGCAGAAACAACAACAACAACAACAAATATAAGCAATAAAAATACGACAGTGACTTGAATTAATAAAGAGTATGTTAGTACTAGGTTAGGTAGGGGGTCAATATTTTATAGATAAAATCGGGGGGGGGGGGGGTCATTATTTTATAAGTGGTGTCAGTATTTTAAAGATAGGGGTCATTATTCTATATAAAATAATGACCGGGGGTCATTATTCTATGGGGGTCAGTTTACAACGTCACACCGCCACAATTGTGTTATAAACATAAAATAAATTGTTTTCATTTTGTTTCTTTTTTATTTCCGATAATAGTTATCTCTTATATTCATAATAGGTTTGAAAATCTTATTAACATAATGGAATGAAATATGAAATTTGCTGTTTTAAACTATCTCACTTTATAGCAAAGACAGTATAATTTAAGTTTCTTTGTTATTCTTAATGTAGAAAACAGGCTGTCCTGCAAAACAAAGAATAAAAAGCACAAACGATAGTTACTGTAAATTAAAACGGAATTAAAGCACAAAACGCAAAACGCCAACGAATTCAAGCAAAGTATTAGTAAAGAAGACGTAGGGACATGTAGAGGAATTTGCAATCATACAGGATAAATCAGTTGCCAACAAAACCAAAACTTTTGTAAATTTCGCAAAAAGAAATGTGTTCTAAATCATTTAGGAATCAGAATTTTACACAAGTGGAAAAGATTTTCATCAAAGTAATTAACATTACGAAAGATATCTTAGAAATTAGAATGTTTCCACTTCCACCCTTAAACATAGGGACCTCTGTGGCTGAGTGGTTAAGAATTTTGAATCACTTGCCTCTCACCGTTGTGGGTTTGAGACTCGCAAGCCTCACTCGGGCCATCCAGCGGGCATACCGAAGGCCGGTGCCCGTCGGTAATGACAAAATGCACAAACGGGTACTTTGTGTCTTCCTCCACCATCAACGCTGGAAAGTCGCTATTTGACTTTGACCTATAATTGTGTCTGTGCAAAATAAAGACCCTATGAATGTTTTTTTCTTCTTCTGTTTTTAACTTTGAGATAGTAACACATGTTTAGTGGTCAATCCCTTTTAATTCAAATGCCGACGAGTTTGTTTTAGAAATATGTATGTATAAATTTGTTAATAATCTCTATGTTCTGAATTTTTGACACCTCAACGCTTTTTGACAAAGAAGGTAAAAAAAGTAAACGTAGCCTACCAGAACTGAACAGAAATCTTAAAATATATATTTTTCTGATACTAGTATTCAAAACAAACATTTGTGCTATAGTATACCAGTAGTACAACAATACATAATATGCTACACAGTAAAAATATATATTACGTACTCGACGTTACTTCAGAATTCAAGATGCAACATCTCAAAAATGTGCCATGAGATTTTTGAGGACTTTTTCTGTATTTCATTTTCTGACAGACTACTTATCACACACCAAAAAGTTTATATTAGAATAAATTCAACCCAAAAAGTTAAAATGACCAGCCTATAAAGAAAAATATAATGATATATCACTTTCTTTAATCAAATACACCAATAAAAACATATTTCGTAACTAGACAAAATTAAAATATTTTGAAAGCACTACGGTGTCTTAACGCATCAGTAGCTTTATCATATATCCATAGGTCCATAGTGGATTTTTCCTTTAGATTTTAGAACTTCCCTAAAGCTAATTGACGAATTGCATTTTTACATTACAAAGTTAGATATTCATTTCCATCGTCAAAGTAAGTCTAAAGTCTGGTAATTGTTTCATAAATCATTCACTTAAACTCAAATTTATTTATGTCGGAATTTCCTTTAATATCACTTTGTATCCATCTATCAAGGCAATATGTTGCTTGATCTGTGTTTTTAAAATGACGATGTTGATCTTTCCAGGAAAGTATTGCTAAAAATTCACAAGATATTTGTGACTACTCAAGTTAAATGTCAATTTAAAATCTTTCACTTGTTACGCTATTTTTTTAAGACGAGTGAAGTTTCCTTCTTTCCATCAACCTGAAAGAAACCACAAATAATGGTATTTGAATGTGTTTTTCATGAATAGAGCTCTATATAAATCTTGTAAAATAACATTAATTACACTTGTCGTTATTGATATTCGATTTGTACTTTTATTTTTAAATAGAACACCAGTGCAACCAAAACTTCTTTTAAAATATTTTCCTACTCAAACGACACATTGTGATTCGTTATATACTAAAAGGATTTTTCATTATTTGAAGGTACGGATTGAAATATCTAGCTCTATGGTAACGTAGGTAACGAGTCTCTGCCGAGGTATCGCAGAAACAGTTATACGAGAGCCAGATATTTGCATCCACATCTTCTACCACTGATAGATTCTTTTTCTTGTTTTGGCGTCATATAACCTATACTGTGTTGGTGCGCCGTAAAACCCAAATCAAATCAAATCAAATCTTTTTCCTGTATACCATATTCTTTAAATGATATGAAAAATATAAAACGAATGCTTATCTTTTAATGACTATTTTATTATAGTAGTATATGAATTTACACATTCATTAAAGTATTACAGCACGTGAGTCATCTACATCCCGGTGTGTAAGACAATTATTTCCAGCACCAGTAGAAACACAAGAACATTCTGTTATATCAAAGTGGCTAGTATAATTATATATTTTGATACTCTGTATATAAGTTGTGAACAAGCATGTATTTCTGGTTTTAGGATCAACAATTAAACATTTTGTTTTCCCTGTCATAGTAGTTTAAATCATGTAACATGATCTCTCATTACTTGTAATATTATTGTATTTCAGTTAGTAACGGGAGATATAAGACTTCGTTGTTTGTTTTAGATGAAACATTTCATAGGACAGCTTTTAAGAAATAGCAAAACTAAATCTTTTTTGTAAATCAGGGGACCACATATAAAAAGTATCCATAGAACTGGGTTTGATTTGATTCTTGGCATTTGATAAATAGTAAGTCAAATCTAAAATATGTGACTTAGAGATTTCAACAGTTGTAAAAAAATTGCTTATAACGAATTTCTAAAGCAAAGCATGGATATTTGATATAGATATTGAATTTTTACTGAGAAATAAGTGAAAATAACAGTTCAGTTTCAATACACTGAGTTTGATATCAATAGTAATGTATGGTGGCATATTTCTGCCACGAGATAGCTAGGTAGCTATCACGATAATAATATAAACATTCCAAGAAATGTATTCATTTTTTCTGAAAACATTTCAACAAACCGTAATATTTTCTAGATATTTTATTTGCTTCCTGAAAGTATTTAAGCGCAGAATTTCGCGTTTGTGCTTGAAACTTCCACGAGATACTCGGTAGCTATCACGATAATATTCTTAACTTTCCAAAAAAAGTTGTACATTTTCCTGAAAACATTATCACATAAATGATTGTTTGCATATATATATATATATTTAAACATCAAGCTATTTTTAAGTATTGTGATAGCTACCTAGCTATCTCGTGGCAGAAATTTTTCCACCAAAGTTATTTCTGTCTAATACTTCATTAGTTTTCTTAGACTTTCTCAAGTGCTATAATGTGATTTACCTCAGACAGTATGCTTATCTAACTTAACACTTTTGACTTAAAACAAATATATCCTACATCTTTATATGTGTTAACACCCATTCGTAAAAGAGATGTTCAATAAGTAAATGTGGCAAAGAATTTTGCTATATGTACGCGCTCTCAGATTTTTTAAAATTTTGCTAGTATTTGATTTAAACGTTTTTCCAGCTATGTAGCATTATGGCTACGTCATCGTGATTTAATTTCTTGTCATCTGAACCACTGGAACCAGACCAGAAAGAAAATGCCTCTGTATATGTTATACCCTACCCCTAGGTATCATATAAGAACCATGGTCGTGAACGGGAAAATATACTAACCCATTTCAATCGCGTATTTCATACCTAAAACACGCAGTTCAGTAAATGTGTACTATTGATATTAAACAAGCGGTAATTTATCTTCCGTTGTGTACCTGTCACATTTCTTCAATACTTCTTATCTTAGAAAAACAACGTGTAGTTTATAGTTTTTTCAACGATACACAAAAAACTTGCTTGAACTTCCCTGGTGAAGTTCCGGTCTAGATTACAGACACACTCTGATTGGCTGATGTGAAAATGTATGTCCTTCGTCATTTTACTACACGTGTACGCTTAAATATTTATATGCAGCATAAATGCAAAATGAATTAAATAAACAGAATAGATGTATACCAATGTATGATTTCAAATTCAAATCATATACAAGATGAATTTCATTCATCATTTTGAGTCTTATGGTAAAACTGTGAATATATTGCATTCTGTTTTTGTTTGTTTACATTTGGCCTAACATGTGCACACTGCCGTGACCTCTAGACCGGATGTTCATTAGGGGAGTTCACGCAAGTTTTTTCTGTGACGTTCACTAAAGCATAAAATATGTGGAGCATCTCTGCAATATGGAATATTGAGACAATGTGACAGGTGCATGAATGAAGATAAATTATCGTTTGTTTAATATCAATAGTATACATTTACTGAACTGCGTGTTTTAGGTATGAAATACGCGATTGAAATGGGTTAGTATATTTTCCCGTCCACGACCATGGTTCTTATATGATACCTAGGGGTAGGGTATAACATATACAGAGGCATTTTCTTTCTGGTCTGGTGCCAGTGATCTGAACTGCAAAAAAGGATTTTATTCAACAACAAGTTACTGTCTAGCATATATTATTCTAAAATAAACCAATGGAAGGTATTAAGTTAAATAATTATTTTCTTCAAAACTGTGATATAGTTAATAAACTTACTTTTGATATTTCATACAGACAATTCTTCCTCAGCTCGTGCCTCGCCGCGTACATTTGTAGATGAATTATATATTAACATTTGCATCAGTTCTGTTATGAATGTTTTCTCCGCCCTTTCTATCAAAACGTACCATATCAAATAATTAGTAATTACATTACCCGTAATTGTTTTACATAGTTTTACAAAGTAGACCTCTGCTAAAATTTTAACCAAGAATGGTTTCTCGAATAAATTTTAATGAAACAACAAGTTGCTTTTATGTTATCTAAGTGTGCTGTTTTATGATTTTAGTCAGAGAATAATTTTCAATCATGTGTGTAAATTTCCAATAAATATAACGAGAAACTCGAGTATAATATTTTATTAATATTATCCATTAGCAATTATAGCTAATTTAAATTTATTGCCATTTGTAGAATATTTTCCTGCTACTGTAATAGCGCAATGAGTCAAACTTCCTTACAAAATGACATGTTTGACGGATCCAGTTTTTAAAGTCATTACTTGTATAAACTTAGAAATACAGGATATGGTTCAATGGAGGATGAATTTATCGCTGATTTCAAAGACCTAAGGTGTCATATTGACTAAAGCCTTTATTTGGGTTTAAATAAGTAACCCAAAAGCAATGAATATAGTAACTACATATGCATTGCAAATGCTAATTCCCAGTTTTCTTAAATCTCTTACAAACGTTCGTAATGGGAGTGTAAGGGAAAAAGACATTTTCGGTGTACTTTTTCACAATGTAGAATTTAATGAGTCTTGCAACTTGCGTACGCTAGGAAAACTGAAGACATTAGTAAATATTTGACTGGTCCAGGCCTTGTCCCTCTTGACTTTCGTCTACTTTTTCGGCAGTCTCAATCACTGGATAAAAGTCTCATGGTTCCCACTTTTAGGTATACTATTAGTGCATTGGTACACAGGCCTGCCAACCGCCATTCGAGTCTCAAAACTGTGTCTCACTGTGTTGTTAAAGAAGAGAATTCAGTCACAATGACAATAATAATAAAAACAGCCTTATTGTAACAAACAGTCATGACCGCACCCCTCCCCTTGAAGTCATTTTACCCCTATTGCGAATACCAGTGCTTAAAGCATCACATGGTACGAACAGACGAGCTGCATATAGAGGTTCAAACCCCCCGGTTAATGGTGCCATTATATACTATTTAAGAAAGAAATACTACACACTACGCTACCCATAGAGCCTTACCAACAAGTGTGTTTAATTAAACAAACCTTGGAAATATAAATGTTGAAATGTAAAATCTTTTACAAAAATTTAAGAACTATCACCTGCTGTTTTCGCATAATAAAAAGTTATAATTTTTTTTAAAACAATGCCACGAAATCTCTGAAATACAGTGTCTTAAGACTTTTTTTGAATGTGTCAAGTGATTTACTTTTTTTACGTAGTTCTAACGGCAGTTCATTCCAAAGTTTTGGACCAATAGTACAGAAACTTCTATCATTGAATGTTTTGCACTTGAATGTATGGAACAACATAACGACATTCAGAATTTTCAGACGATCTCAAACTTTGTCTCCTAGGAACAACTCTGTAAGCAATTCTGTTAAATACAGAGGTGCTCTGCCAGTGTGACAGCTATACATGAAAGAAAGTATCTTGAACTCAATTCTTGTTTTCATCGGCAACCAATGTAAGTGATACAATGTTTGTTTAGAACTGTCAAATTTCCTCCTGTTAAGGACAAGTTTTGTGCACATTTTGAATACGTTGCATCTTACGCACCTCACTGCCTAGTCCATGCTTTATGTCTCCTAAAAATACTGAATTATGCCATGACGTTTTGTGTATCGACGTGCAGAACCACGTCAAGCATCATTTTTCATATGAATCGCTGGTCGATTTGAAGCTAATTTCTTTCTGATATCATATATTAAATATTTATTAAAGGGCTTGCCGATGAATAACGGATAATAAATGTGGCTATTTACAGGAAAGCCATTATGCAAGTTTACTAATCTACTTAGACCTAACGACAATTGTAAATGAATTATTCTAAAAAAATATCAAACGATCTTGTCGTTAATATTGTAACCTTCTATTAAATCTAAGAAAAAATATTGATGTTAACATGCAAAAGCATATTTTTTCAATTTTAGGGAATGGCTTTAATGTCTGTCATTAACCATTAAATTGATCAAGAAGAAATATAATATAACTGGAACTGTTTTAATGATATAAAATATTTAAGGCAAATAAAATCAATTCAAAGATCCGTTGGAAGCATGGAAAGCAACCAAGCAAAAAAGTAAATGAAAAGTGCAATATCATTCATATCCCCTAGTACTGGCTTAAGCGAATTATATCATAGTAAAATTGAAGTAACTGGTTCATCCAAAGGACCAGAAAATATAACAACACTGAGTCGGGATTTTATATCAGTTTTAATAGTTGTTAATATATGGACCAATAAAGTTATTTATGGTTATTTTTTTTAAATCTAAGATAGATATCATTACAGATATTGAATGACTAAGTACACTTTTTTGGTATGTTTATGAAACAAATTTTTTTGTGCATTTTAGCCACAATGAGGATATGAAGAGAATAATTGTAAAGACTAGTACGATTAAGTCTGTTTACACGGAATCGGAGGTGACTGAAAAACTACAGTAGTTAGAAATGGGGCTACATATAATCAAGAAAAGGTCTAGACCCATGTCGTTTTTAAAAATATATTTTGCATAATTTATGGTATTTTCTCAGGCTCACGTAGACGATGGCCGCTGTCTAAAACGTTTGCAGAGAATTCATTATACCATTAATTTTGATAAAAGAAACGTCCGACTACTGGTAAACAATTATAAAACACAAAATAAAACTGTTATTATCGTTTTCTTCCAGGGTGCCTCAAGTAAACGTATTTAATGAGACACAACTCCAACATTGAAAAATTAAGGTCGAGTCCTGTGGGGCTGTTTTAAATTCAAAAATTACCTTGGGGCAGAAGTAACCAACCTATATTTCTTCCACAATATGTAATCTAAAGAGTAAAGGCGAAATAAAGAACTTTTAACGCATGTAACTCAGTATTTTTAAAGATGTCTAACTCTGTCCCCTTATGTTGCAGATGTAAATTCACTTTGCACAGCAAGAAATCGCTTTTGCTTTTCAAATGAAAACTTTCCACCTTTTGAATGTGAAACTTTTCGCCTGCAGTTTTAGTGATTTATTAGCCATCATTCTGTAATTATGTTGGTGTTTTTGTTTCGTTTCGGAAGGTATCAACATAATGTATATTTAATGTATGTCTAATAAATATGTATCTAAATATAATCTATTCCGGGTTAAAATATAATTAAAGGTACCCCAGCCTTTCCCCCTTTCTTTACAGAAAAAGGCAATACACAGCTGGAATTAATTTTGATTAATTTATACTTTTTTCTGGTATTAGTAATAATTACCGTTATATATTATTTGGTCCTTTGTATTAAATTTAAGATTGATTGTTTCGAAAGGTCTGATACCAATATACATATGTTTTAAAGTTGTATTTCTGTCCCCTTTGTGTTTGTTTACCTACATTATTAGTGTTATATTATCATTGTCGCATTATCATGCTGTTACTGTAGTAACTTTATAGAAATAAAATACTGCTTGATTTGTAAAATGCTAGGTTAATAACACGAACAGTGTCACAAATTGACATACGGGCCTTATTTTAGCTGTAGTGTAAATGCAGGTATTGCATCATCTTTTTGTAAATTTTTGAGTTATTGAGGTAAATGTCAGATTTCACGCATGAAATACCTCTCATGTTTTTCTGTATTTCATAACTTAAATTTCCATGTAAATTTCATTAAATTCTGTTCAGTAATAAGAAAGTTGATATTTTATAAACTTCAGTAATTTATGTTTTTATCCCCAAAACCACTATAATGGGCCTCAAATTGTCAATTTAAATTCGCGCCAAAGTAGTTAGATTTCCCGGCTATATCGTGAATCCCGTGAAAATGACAATAGTCGGAGCTCACGGCTTAACCGTGAATCCCATGAAATTTAGTATTTGGCGGGACATTATCCTTTAAATAGACTGGACTAGATATGCCTTGCGCACACCACCTTACGACTTTATAGACGAATCTATGTCTGAATTATTTTCTTGCTAGAAATTTATGCTCGATCGAGGTAAGAAATTTATTTGTTAGATTTTTGTATGATTTTTGCATTACGATTTTTATTTGGTAAATTTTTGTGCATTCTACAGAATTCTGTAACATTTACTTTTCGGCATATGATTTTAGCTAGTTTCAGTATGTCAGGATAATTTATTAAATTTTTCAGACTTTTGTAAATTATTTGGAAAGAGGAATCTAAAATGTTTCGTTTATATAAGATGTAAAATTTGTACTGAAATTTGTAACGTGATATTTATAAAGTACTTTGTTTCAAAAACTTATGTCAAACATTTCGTTATTATGGAACGCCATTACTGCATTGTATTGTTATGTATAAATCTATATGGCAAGTCTAGCACCATGTTTGTAATATATTATTGTAATTTGTAATTGTGTGCCAGTCTATAGCACATCTAATTAATGTCCGTTGTAGTGTATGGCATTAGATATTATATGGATGCCAACTCTCATATAACGTTTGATTTACATTGAATTTTGTTAATTTGTAGTTGTAAATAATAGCTGCAGTTTATCATGTCCGTATCTATAATGTTTCATCATATACTTTTCATATCATTTCATACTTTAACTTTAGTCTTTTAAGTAAGTAATCTTTGAATATGGAAGTAATAAGTGACGTATTTTAATCATGTGACGTTTGAACTTAGTAGCACATATGTTTTGTATAAGTAGCACGTATTATTTATGGGAGCCTACGGAGGTATGGTGTACCCAAAGGAGCAGTTTTATGCCCTGACTTATTTGTTTTGCTATGGTGCTTACCATATGTTATATATTTTAGCTTCTTCCGCCAGACGATTTTCCTGGTGATGTCATAACCCGGAAGTATAATGCCCGAGGTTCACTTGTCTTCACTCGCCTGGATGTGATATTCCCAGCGCAGAGCTTTCGTCCCATGGTTGTGCCGTAAACCGCAAAGACGATGATTTTTGTTATCCTCTGAAGTCAGCTCAGGGATGCAATCACCTACCACCATAGGGAGCCAACACGGAATCAACGTATTCACGGTTTAAAGGGACTGTATTTTGAATTTAGAAGCTACGTTTTGTTTGTGCTACTTAAAGTTCACAATTGAATTAAAGAACTGTGTCACGTCAGATTAGAATGGAATTTAAGAACTTTTGTATCTAGAGATACTGAACTTTCTTTTTTTTTTCTTTCTTATAATCAGTTTTTTTTTTCTTTTCATATCTATTCATTGTAAATAATCATATTATGTAAATAAATTTGTAAATATTGTAAAGGGTGTTGATTTGTTTTGATGGTTACTGCCGCCGGTTCGGCCTTTCCTGTCACAAACAGTCTATATTGTTTTGAAAGGTGTTACATTACGATGGTAATCTTTGTCTCTTCTCATTGTTAAGCAATCATTACCCTGATATATATCAAGTATCTATTACTGTCGCCATATATGTACAATGTATATGTAGGTATTTACCACATGGGTCGATGACCTACTGGTGTTTATGAATTCAATCTTTGTATTAAGAGGTCGGGATGAATTCCATGTAGCTAGTGTCACACAACCAGGACATTCCTCATTATATTAAATCATTATATTTCCAATTAACAGTATGTGAGATCCATCCTTACTTATTCAGAAATTGAATAATTTTGCAGCTGTCATATCTTTTTTGGAAAGGCTTCACAGCTGGCAGACGATTGAATCATTTAGCAAGAGAACGGTTCCCAGTAGAGTAAATTACCGTCTAGTGCCTGTATTCTCTTTATAACCAAGTAAACAAACCTATGACGTTGCATCGACAGAGGACTCCCGATTTAGTTGGTAAATGTAACAACGTTGGTTGTCATTCACTAAATACATTTATATTGCAAAATATTTTTGATGCTTATTTCTTTGCTATGTAAAAGTTATGCTTTGGAAACACAATTTTTGGTGGAAGCTATTGCAAACTAGACCAGATGTTTTTGTATGCATTATGACAATGTTAGTTTGGAAAGAATTATGCCAGTCTCCTGAATCACGGAGAATTGTGTTATGCGTTCAGTATTTAAAGTGAATTTTGATATGCCTTATCATCCGAAAAGTGAACAGTAACACTTTTGTTACAACACCTAGTTGTCATCGCGCCTGATCAAATCATCCCCATCTAAAATGAGGGATGGGGAATGCTCCAAGGCCCTCGGTATGGTCCTGACAGTAGCTCATCAACTTCTAAGCAATCTACTCTAGTTATTTAAAAAAATCACCAGGAGACCGTAGAGGTGACCCAATCTATTAAGAAATATAATAATGAGGAATATATGGGGTTATTTCCGAAAGTAATGAAGAACCCCTTGCCTTTAATAATTTGGCAAGACCTGTGGATTTTCGACTTTTTATTATTTTTTTCTCAAGAATCTAGAGGACTTCGAATATGGCAGGACGAAGTTTGTTGGAGGCAATAAAGAGCTGTAACTTAGTACAGATTGGAGAAAAGATTCGCGTCCGCAATATCTGGATAAATCATAAAATGCATTTTGGCCAGCGGTCGGCTTGAGGTACCCGGGTCCATGCAAACACATTGCCTAACAAGATGTAAAACTTCCTTTCTTTATTGCTGGTCTCTTGAAATAAATTATCTTAGTTAGTGAATGCTATACCCAAAGATCAGAAATCTCAAATTTATGTATAGGTTAGTACCATGATGCTTAAGTCGAAGGTCAGCCACTTTGCAGTGGGGTCAAGGACCAGTTCCTTTATACATAGTTTGTAGCACAGACCACAAATGCCGAGATAAAAGCACCAACACTAAATGTGAGAATCAGACACGTAGTACTGAAGAAAAATGAAAGGTAAGGGTAGATTTCCCGGAAGCACAGAGCACCCCCAAACACAGCCATAGATCAGTGCATCGCAAAGTAGCCCCACGTAGTACTGAAGTCCTAGTATTTAGCTAGAGGATCAAATGTGAGGGTCAGTCCCACAATTCCTTGGTCAATAGTCTGTCCCACAAACACTTCCGCCAAGGACAATTTGACAATTTCAGGATTGTTTAAAACATCAGATTAAAGTAAACGTTTTTACCATTTAAGACAATTTTTAGAGTTGCACATTTACGCTCATAATTGTCAAAACCATACAATTACTAGAAAGTACATATTAAAGAAGTGTTTATATCGTGTTGGGCGACCATTTAAGACACTTTTTTAGAGTTATACATTTACGCTCATAATTGTCAAAACCATACAATTACTAGAAAGTACATATTAAAGAGGTCTTTATATCGTGTTGGGCGACCTGTGGATTTCCACTTTTTTATTATCACAGCAGCATTGTTTGTGCCGTATGGCGGCCGTAAAATATCCCCGTACCTTCAATCAGAGCTGTTATATTTCGATCACTTCAGATCGTTCAACACGACATTTATGTTGTGTTAGTGTACTGTTTAATTTTCAGCTTGATCATTTCGGTCTGGATGGTCCCAATACTCCCGCTTTGAAAAGTTTTGGGTATTGTTTAATCACCCCTAGGATATGGCGCCTGCTTTTTAATTTTGTCTTTTGACAGTTTCTGTGATATGCAGGCTCCACCTCTCTAAATTCCAGTTTGTTTAATTCTGCCCATTGTTTTCTCGTTAAGGGCACAACCATTATTTGATCTGGGTACCATACGCCGCTTTTCATGGAATTGAAGATACCATATGCACCGCCGTATGAATACATCTGCGGATGTCTCTAAATTACATTCTGGTACTTATAACATGTGTAAATGTTAAGTTCTGCTCAACCCGGGGCTAGAGGGCGTGGGCGGTAGCTTGTACACGAACAGGCTCAATCAAACCGAGCCTACAACGTTTTCGTTTATATCGTGCTGGGCGACCCGTGGTTTTCCACTTTTTATTTTAGTAAATATTTACTACAGTTAAATTGATTATTTAGATATAAGATAACACTTCGGTAAAACAGCTCCTGGCAAAGCAATTTATTTTAATCTGGTGGAACATACGGAAACAGTCTGATCTAATATTAGTTCTAGCCCTTTCAGCAGTATTCAGAAATGTCATTGTGCAACATCCTTTCTAATTCAGACAATAATGTCTTCTTTTTATAATCTAGCAACATTAAGTTGCATTTTTTTCTGCTTGAGATTTATTTAGGAAAGACAATTTATATACAATTTGCTTCCATCACAGGAACATGTATTCAGTTATCTTTAAATTTTATCTCTACATATATTGGAAACAGTTATATTTATTTTTTATTTTAACAATGTGTCATAGTTCTGTATAACTGATAAACGACTATAGAAAAAGTCATTTTTTTCACTAATCGGCTATTCAAAACTATAGTTTTCTGTTTCTTTTAGTTTTTAGCTTTATTCCTTTTACCTGTAAGATTTTCTTTCGTCTTAGACGAGGCATTTACAGAATTGATGCTATTTTACTGTTAACATTAATTTCTTATTAACTGTTGAAATTGTATGCAAAAGAAACAGCCTAGTTTATCTAACCCTTAGTTTATCTTAATCTAAACACAAACAAGTCAGTGGTACAGAACCAGATCCGGAGCTTTGATGAATAGGGGACAAAACCCACAGCCAGCACACAATGGTTAGGCATGTGATAAATTTGCTATCAAAACATATTTATTCAGTTTTGTTAGCACCTTGCGCTAGTGGAACTTACCTCTAGGGATGACAGTGTGAATAGATGTGATTAGAAAAAACAACAGCATAATTATATGAATTTTAACAATCTCTATTGTCCACCATTCTCGTGGGCTCGAAAAGATCTATTTTCGTCAAACTTCGTGTGCCTTATTTGTAGGTCTTTAAAAAAAAAAAAAAAAAAAAAAAAGTTTTGGTATTCTGTCAGAATATACAATATCTACCAGATACAGATAGTTCGAATGTTCAGGTTGTTGATGCGGCCAGCTCCCGTGGTTAAACTTTGCTATTTACCTACTTGTTGATCGGAGAACCCTCTTATAATATATATACTGAACCAAAGAGTGAACCCACCTTTTGCTATTTTGCAAAAACTTTAAGAATTTCTGAAGTTCTTAAATTTAGGAATAAAGGGGACAGTTTGATCAAATCTATCAGTATAAACATATTAAAAATGTCAATAGTATTAAATTACGCAAAAATATGTTTTATTCATTTTACTACCAAACCCCATTTTTTTAAAGTAACAAAAATACACATAAAAGATGCGTTTTTTTAGAAAATGAATATATACAATTTATAGAAATCAGAAAGTGCAGATTCTGACTGTTAACAAGAAACTATTTTAACTAAATTTCACACATATATTAAATAATCCTCTACGATAGGGCATGAAAACACCATTGTTTTGTTTTTTTTTGTTGTTTTTGTTTTTATTTCTTCCCTGATAACGTTTTTCCTTAGTTTGTAAATTGTAGATATTTTAGTGTATTTTTTGAATTTACAAAGATTTGGTTAAAGTCGTAAAATGAGCGAATTTATATAACAGCATAATTTGAATTTTTTTTTTAATTTTGAAAACATGTTAACAGCATATTGTTCTAAGCGCAGACTAAATTTCAAAATTTAGGTTCAGCAATTTTTAAATTACATGTACTGACAGAAGAACTAATGCCGGGCTAGCTGTTTTGTTCAGTACATACTGAAAGGACAATTTTGCAAGCGTGCTTAGCGTACGACTATACTCACATTACTCCATATATTGATATTTCAAACAATAAGATTAAAAACATTCTCTGAGAAAGGTAATATTAAGATGAATCTAATATGAACGGTCTTTGTATGGTATTATTTATGAGTTATATAACTACAGGTCTCCTTTTGTTTTAATGTATCACTGGTTTCTAACTGCGAAGGTTCAGTCACTGTGACATTTAACGCAGAATGTTTTTGATTTGTGAAGATACCATCGGCAAAACACTTTTGACAATACAAGCTGCTTTTGAGAATTGTAACTCTATCTTAATGTTTGTTTGTTTGTGTTGGGTTTTACGTCGCATCGATACAATTATAGCTCATTTGGCGACTTTCCAGTTTTCATACCCCTACCAAACATGTTTGTTGGTGGCTATATAGGAGTCAGTTTTGTCCAGTCACGTCCCGTCGAGCCCCGAAATCTATATCTCAGTTATTACTGAATGGATTTGATTAAAACTTAACATAGATGTTCCACCTTATCACCCACATCATGTGACACAAGGTGCATAAGTCTAACACAACTTTTTCATGAAATATGCCCCCTTTTACTTAGAATTTAAGGTTAACTTTGATACATTTTCACTATATCTTAGTTATTACAAAATGTATTTGACTCAAACTTAAAATAGATGTTCCACCTTATCACCCACATCACGTGACACAAGGTGCATAACTCTGACACCAATTTATCATGAATTATGCCCCCTTTTACTTAGAATTTAAGGTTAATTTTGATGCATTTTCACTATATCTCAGTTATTACTAAATGGTTTGATTCAAAATTAAAATAGATGTTCCACCTTATCACCCATATCATGTGACACAAGGTGCATAACTCTGACACCAATCTTTTTTATAAATTATGCCCCCTTTTACTTAGAATTTAAGGTTAATTTTGATGCATTTTCACTATATCTCAGTTATTACTAAATCGTTTGATTCAAAATTAAAATAGATGGTCCATCTTATCACCCACATCATGTGACACAAGGTGCATTACTCTGACACCAATTTGTTATGAATAATGCCCCTTTTACTTAGAATTTAAGGTTAATTTCGATGCATTTTCACTATATCTCAGTTATTACTAAATGGATTTGATTCAAACTTAAAAAAGATGTTCCACCTTATCACCCACATCATGTGACACAATGTGCATAACTCTGACACCAATTTTTTCATGAATTATGCCCCCTTTTACTTAGAATTTAAGGTTAATTTTGGTGTATTTTCACTATATCTCAGTTATTACTAAATGGTTTGATTCAAAATTAAAATAGATGGTCCATCTTATCAACCACATCATGTTACACAAGGTGCATTACTCTGACACCAATTTGTTATGAATAATGCCCCCTTTTACTTAGAGTTTAAGGTTAATTTTGATGCATTTTCACTATATCTCAGTTATTACTAAACGGTTTGATTCAAACTTAAAATAGATGTTCCACCTTATCACCCACATCATGTAACACAAGGTGTATAACTCTGACACCAATTTTGCATGAATTATGCCCCCTTTTACTTAAAATTTAAGGTTAATTTTGATGCATTTTCACAATATCTCAGTTATTACAAAATGGATTTGTTTCAAACTTAACATAGATGTTCCACCTTATCACCCACATCATTTGACACAAGGTGCATAACTCTAATACCAATTTTTCAAGAATTATGCCCCCTTTTTCTTAGAATTTAAGGTTAATTTTGATGCATTTTCACTATATCTCAGTTATTACTAAATGGATTTGATTCAAACTTAAAATAGATGTTCCACTTTATCACCCACATCATGTGACACAAGGTGCATAACTCTGACACAAATTTTGTCATGAAATATGCCCCCTTTTAGTTAGAATTTAAGGTTAATTTTGATGCATTTTCAATATATCTCAGTTATTATTAAATAGTTTGATTCAAAATTAAAATAGATGTTCCACCTTATCAGCCGCATCATGTGACACAATGTAAATGTCTCTGACAACAATTCTTCACGAATTATGCCCCCTTTCACTTAGAGTTCAAGGTTAATTTTGATGCATTTTCACTATATCTCAGTTATTACCAAATGAATTTGATTCAAACTTAACATAGATGTTCCACCTTATCGCCTACATCATGTGGCAAAAGGTGCATAACTCTTGCACCAATGTTTCATGAATTATGCACCCTTTTACTTAGAATTTAAGGTTAACTTTGATACATTTCACTATATCTCAGTTATTACAAAATGGATTTGACTCAAACTTAAAATAGACGTTCCACCTTATCACCCACATCATTTGACACAAGGTGCATAACTCTGATACCAATTTTTCAAAAATTATGCCCCCTTTTTTCTTAGAATTTGTGGTTAATTTTGATGCATTTTCACTACATATCAGTTATTACAAAATTGATTTGGTTCAAACGTAAATTAGATGTTCCACCTTTTCACTCACATCATGTGACACAAGGTGCATAACTCTGACACCAACTTTTCATGAATTTAGCCCCCTTTTACTTTGAAATTAAGGTTAATTTTGATGCATTTTCACTATATCTCAGTTATTACTAAATGGATTTGTTTCAAACTTAAAATAGATGTTCCACCTAATCACCCACATCATTTGACACAAGGTGCATAACTCTGACACCAATTTGTCATGAATAATGCCTCCTGTTACTTAGAAATTAAGGTTAATTTTGATGCATTTTCACTCTATCTCATTTATTACTAAATGGATTTGATTCAAACTTATAATAGATGTTCCATCTTATCACCCACATCATGTGACACAAGGTGCATAACACTGACACCAATTTTGCATGAATTATGCCCCCTTTTACTTAGAATTTAAGGTTAATTTTGATGCGTTTTCTCTATATCTCTGAGTCAGTTATTACTAAATGGATTTGATTCAAACTTAAAATAGATGCTCAATCTTATCACCCACATCATTTGACATAAGGTGCATTACTCTGACAGCAATTTGTCATGAATTATGCCCCCTTTTACTTAGAATTTAAGGTTAATTTTGATGCATTTTCATAATATCTCATTTATTACTAAATGGATTTAATTCAAACTTAAAATAGATGTTCCACCTTATCACCCATATCATGTGACACAAGGTGCATAACACTGACACCAATTTTTCATGAATTAAGCCCCCTTTTACTTCGAATTTAAGATTAATTTTGATGCATTTTCACTATATCTCAGTTATTACTAAATGGATTTGATTCAAACTTAAAATAGATGTTCCACCTTATCACCCACATCATTTAACACAAGGTGCATAACTCTGACAGCAATTTGTCATGAATTATGCCCCCTTTTACTTAGAATTTAAGGTTAATTTTGATACATTTTCACTATATCTCAGTTATTACGAAATGCATTGGTTTCAAACTTGAAGTAGTTGTTCCACATCATCACCCACATCATGTGACACAAGGTGCATAACTCTTGCACCAATTTTCCTGACATATGCCCCCTTTTTGCTTAGAATTATACTTATATAGTTTTTGGATACACTTTATCTGTGAAAGCTAAGACATCTGGACAACGTTTCTTAAAGGCTGTATTTCTGGCAGTTTTTTTTCTTCTGTTTACTCAAATTAACATTGCTTGAAACCTCAGCTTCAACTGTGAAAATTCTACAGGTCAAATGAAATGAAATCTATATCTTTTTTGTAAATAGCTCTTTATATTATTACGTGATTGCTAATTGTACGGATCTCGGGGTCGTGGGTTCGAACCCTGAGCAAGGCGTACAGCTGCGCTCTCCCTATTGAGCTAAGCGGAAGTGAGATATAACGGATATCGCTCTTTGTCAGTGATATTGCGTTTGTGCATTTTGTAGTAATTTCTTGTTGTAACGTAAACTGGTATGCAAAGTGTAGTCGTTTACAAGACGTCTACGCACTTTTAAGTTATTCCATGTCATTTCCCGAGTTTTAACACAGTCGGACTGTGAAAACACGGTTACGCGTTGACGTCAAGACGACCTATTACAGTTGGCGCCATACATGCGCCAATAAATATATTGATTTATTTAATTTATGATTTATTTGATGTTTTGATACATTGTCAACACTATTTCAACGCTGTTCAGTTTCCATTGTATATTTTGCGATTAAAAAAACTACTTGACGAGAATTGTACATCATTATGCTGCGATTATTTTTTACTCCATGTTTTTTTTAACATCACATCACGCTTAATGGCATTGTGCTGATTTTAAAGTTTGTTGCAAATTGCGATTTTCAAGGTTAATAAATATGAAATAAAAATAAACAAAGCTCTCGTTAAAGCATAAAAAAATGTCTTTTTTCTCGTTCAGGGAGATGATTTAACAACTATTTAACTCAGAGTTAAAGGTCTTCTGCATTGGACTCTTTTAGATAGATATCTATCTATAATACAAGTTTCATTGGATAGGGACAAAACCTACAGCGTCAGTCGTACGGAGCCAGAACCGGAGCTTTGGTGGATAGGAACAAAACCTACAGCGTCAGTCGTACGGAGTCAGATCCGGAGCTTTGATGGATAGGGGCAAAACCTACAGCGTCAGTCGTACGGAGCCAGATCCGGAGCTTTGGTGGATAGGGGCAAACCTACAGCCAGCGCACAATGCGAAGGCATGTGATAACATTTGCGTTCAGATCATATTTGTTCCATTATATTTACATTCGCCCTATTCTTTTCCTTTGAAAATTACGATGTTCAATCTGTATGAATAGCAAAAGGAAAGGCGCCAAAGTAACGACAACGCTGCTTAGTTATAACGGGCCGCTGTTTTAACGACGTCCGTTCATAGTCAGGGTGAACGTTCCTTATGTGACGTCACAGCTGATCCGTCCGGTGAACAGTATGACTAGGAAGCTGATTTTGATGTTAAATGCAACAAAATGTGTGTAATTTATAACATATTCTTGTTTACTAATGGAAAGGAAATATAATGTAAATATAAGAAATGAATTAATTTTTATCGAAATTTATGCGAAATGAACGACAGAATAGGATCGGCAAATTAAACAAGTAATGCTAGCGCGATTCGTGGATTTGCTAATCCTATTCT
Organism: Mercenaria mercenaria; assembly: GCF_021730395.1. Lineage (NCBI taxonomy): Eukaryota > Metazoa > Mollusca > Bivalvia > Venerida > Veneridae > Mercenaria > Mercenaria mercenaria. The sequence continues at coordinate 3,862,352 of NC_069370.1, read as the reverse complement.
GTCATTCATTTCGCATGAACACCGAAAAAATATCATTTCTTAATAGTTAGCATCTTGCGCTAGTGGAAGTTACCGCTAGGTAAGACAATGTGAATAGATGCTGATTAGAAAATAATACAGCATAATTATATGAATTTAACACTGATAGTTCGTTTTGCAAGAGAAGGCCGTTTGACAAGATTTATTGTCCACCCTTCACCGGAGCTCTTTTATCGTCCTACTTTCAAAAATGTGTATGCCTTATTTTTAGGACTTTTTTAAGAGTTTTGCTATTTTGACAATGACATACTTCTAGTCAGCATCCAGAATATAATATCTATCAGAATATTAGAAGTATTCTATTTTAAACTCTATAGTACTGTTGAGTATACATTGAAATACCAACAGTTAAAATAATTATTTCATGCGTCGCATAATTTCGAAATAATAAGAAAAGTTCGCGATTTTCTGGGGCAATCCTCGTATATAAAGATAATATTCACCGCACACCCCGATTGTGTTATACGAACAAAAAGCTATAAAAAAATCAACTCTAATTGGACCTTTTTCTAATTTTTTAGATTTGAAAAAAACCCAACTGGATTTTTTTCCAATTGGAAATTCGTCCGGGCGGATATTTTTCCATTAAAAAATGTTGGAAAAAAATCCCATTGGATTTTTGAAAAGTTCTCAGGAGACCGCTATTTGATACAAATTACATTCTCATATACATTATATACAATAACCAATTATTTATACACGCTTTGAAGAAAAAATGTTTTCCGCCCGGAAGAAAATCCAGCACGCCAAAATATGGGAAAAAATCCGATTGGATTTCCAAAAATTCCAATCGGACGCCATATATCCAATTGGAAATTGGAAAAATCCAATTGGACAATTTTTTTAAATCATATTTTTTGTACATAAGAAAATTAAAACTAATGCAAAACTTTATCATCTATTGCCCTTTGGCCCCTAAACTACCATCCAAGCTAAAACAGAAGTTTCTAAGTCGCTTAGAATTGGTAGAGAAGTTTGCCAAAATCCTGGTTTTGCAAAGATATCCAGGTGGCTGTTAGATACAGATTAATACATTCAGGTTGTTGATATGGTCAGCTCCCGTTGCTAAACTTTGCTATTTACCCACATTTTACTGTATTTTAGTTTGCTACGGTATTCGATCACACGGAATAAGGCATCTTGCATTGAAATTATTCCAATTTATATTTCTTACCCAAGTGTAAACGAGCTTATGAACTTTTTAATTGTCCCTAGTATTAAGTGCATATGTCTTTACGTCTTTCAGCCATAAACTAAGCAGCAGCTGGTTTACATATAACGAAATGACAATTTTGGTTATCAGTGAATCAGTGAACACGTAATATATTTAGATATTTTGCGTAAAACGAAACTGTGCATGCTAGGCGTTTGGCTGTACTCACATTACTCGATAAAACAATAAGATCAAGGAGATAATATTAAGATGAATCTCATATGAACGACCTTCGTATGGTATAATTTACGAGTAATATAACCACAGGTCTGTTTTCTTTTAATGTAGCATTGGTTTCAAATTGCGATGATTCAGTGACATTTAGCGCTTGCGAAGATACAAACGGCCCAAAAAATGCAGCAGAATGCACGTTGGCACTACATTAGAGAAGGTGTAAAACCACAGGTCGCCCAGTACGACATAAACGAACATGTTACAAGCTGAATTTTAGAACAGTAACTCTATCTTAATACTGTGTGTGCTTTCAATGTTTTTCTCCTCATTATTACTTTGTTGCATTTAAATGTTTTCAATGTAATAAAATCTCATTTGGGATGAATACAATACTCAATAGTTAAAAAATAGGCAGCCTTGAAAAAACAAATTTTATAAATACTATATTTAGCCAATTGTACTCAAACTTAGTGAAAAGCTCAAATGTTTGCAGTTATATAACGATTTGGAAAGCATTTCTTACAGGCTGTATTTCTTGCATGTTTTCTTTCTGTTTATTCAAATCACAACTGAATGAAGCCACTGTTTCAACTACGAAAACTGTTCAGGTAAAATGAAATAAAATCTTTATTTTCTATGTAATTAGCGCTTTATACTTTTTACCTGATTGCTAATTCGGAATAGCCATTCGATAAGATTATAAAATGAGTATGCAAATTGTTTGACATGTCTGTAATGACAGGGCAATCCAGAATAGAACTGATTTCGTTATGCATGGTCCAAGACAACCCTTTATTTCTCAAGACGTGTACGTAATTTGAACGACGCGTCTAAAATGTCGCTCAGAACTACAACGGTCATGTATATTTTCCAGACAAGCGCATATTGGTAGGAATATAATTTAAGACATTTTACCCCTATCATGCTGGATACATTGATTTTAACTTTGCGACCAGTGAAGATCTTGATCAGTCGGTATCTTTTTGGCGAGCACATCTTTTAACAGTTAATGGTAAACTGTCCATATTGAAAGATTTACGAGTTCATTACAGAAATTTATCAGGGTAAGGGTTAAATAAATTACCAAGTTACAGTTTGAGATCCTTGCTATATTATTCATACAATGGACCTGTTTAAGCATCTTTACGAAAGTACATTTTTATTCCCAGTATATAATTCTGATTTACGTATGCATTGATGACTTTTCAGGACGTGTGAATGCCGGTACAAATAACAGCTTTAAGGATTTACAATTTGTACCCAGTTAATAGAAACGTGTGCAATCACTTGCAAAACCTCATTACCCTAATTCTTGTACAAAGATATCATTACCTTGTACTCAGAAACCAATGAATCTCTGAAATATTTTTTATCAGCAAGCCTAATGACACATACAATACACGTGCATTCCGTGCATCTGAATTCCTTTAAAACACAGCAGAAACATATCAAATCGAGTTTTACCAGGATCAGAAGGACTGTGTCTAATAGTGTATCAAATATCAAATAAACTTTTGTCACATTCAACAAGTTATTTGTTAGTTATTAGCGGAACAAATACTTAATCAGATTGTATGCAGGCTACCAACATAGTGTCGTGAGCCAGTCCAGTTTGTTGGCTGTAATTTAGAACCACTGATGGAATAAAGAAACCGACAAATCAGACAAATAATTATCTCTTTAAGAGCGTTACAACAGTTGACAGGTTTTTTTCTTTATATTTAAGTCTTGTTTTGATACATTTAGATTTTAAGTGTTAAGAAATTATATGTCTGATAGTTTAAAATAAGCTAGTAAACTAATTTTATTTTTTAATCAATAGTGAAAAATGATTGGTTTCCAAATATTTCCAAAATGCGTACAAATCTATCACTCTTAGACACAAAGCCTTTTTATGCGTAGCAATGCGTTATTTCTGCGCACGTGTAAGATACCAATGCATCTACTCTTAACACAACTTTATTATTAATACAACTAATTTACGGGCAGTTACACGAGAAAAAATCGTCTATATGACGGTATAATTGTACAAACGCTCTTTGTGTTATTCTTTCTGTAAACGTAAAACCTTAAAGTAACAAAGACTGTATCATATTACATAAATAAGCAACATACCGTTCTATGAAAGGTTAGTTTTCTAAATTTTGGGGGAACAAGCTTTGACCAAACATATAAATCTTCGTTTTATGTCAATTACTATTGACTTACAAAAAAGGATACCGACAACCGCATAAAAGTGAAAAATAAATGCGAGGGAGAGATTCTAAATTGATGAAATAAAGTGAAGACAATATCAGACGAATTAAAATCTATCAAATAAACAAAATATTTATACAAGTGCTGTTTCCGTTTTTCATATTGGGCGTAATTAATTAAGTTGGTTTCATGTCACTGCTCATTGAAAAATAATGCAGTAAATTATTGTCATTTGTACATATTTTATGATTCAGCACTAGTCATTCGTGGATAAAAATGTTTTATTGCATGTATTCACATTTAAATATTAGCGTAACATTTATTTGGTATTTTTAGATCGAAACAATCAAATATACTGTATAAGAAATAATATATCTCATTTTGTGATTTGTCGTTTAATAAAATCATTGTCTAAAGTTCAGATGCAAAGGAAATATATCACGAGGACGCAGCCCGAGTGATACAATAATATGCATCTGAACGACAAACAATTATTTTATTCAAGAGCAAATCACTAAATGAGATAGATAATTTCGATTCTAACATGTTACCAAGAAGTTTTTAAATATATCCTTGACGACATCAATCAAATATTTGCCTGTTTTTTGTTGGTTTCTTTTCCACTGCGCCGCTATGCCGTTTGACGCTATGACATAAAAATTGTGACGTCATAAATATGTATTGTTCTTTGATAACAAACAACCTTCTTGCTTAATAAGATAATCAATCGGGTCATGTTAGAATTACTGGTATAGAGGTACATAACGTGTAGTATTTCCATAAAACGGAAAGACATGAAATAAACATAGATTGTGTTTGTCAAAATATCTTTAACTCATGAACATCAGATCTTACTCTTTAGCTCGCCGTTAAGCGTCTCGTGAAATTTTACAGCCAGAGTTCACTCGAGTTCAATCTTACACTAAAACAAAGAACCTCTTTCTGCACATACGACGATACATGAATGTCAAAATGTATAAGAACTCCTCCTAAATGTACAGAGATAATAATATAGATGCTTATGACCATGTTTCATTGTACATTAATTAATATTACCTTGTTTCAAAGCCGAGTTCACCATTCTGTATCATTTATATGAATTTGGTGAAAGGGTGAATATTACTCATAATACTGTCTCGCTTGCAAACAACATTTTAGGTTTAGAGCCAGTCCTGTATGCGCAATAGGCAGAGCGATATACACCTTTGAATCCAGAGGTCGCAAGTTTGGTCCTGTTTGTTTTGTTATGTTAGAAGTGATACTTTGATTGAAGATTACATGCCTTAAGCTGTTCTTTCTCCAATTCTGTGACATGTAGAGAAGCTGTCAGTTACTTATGATTGTCAGTCTGTTTCCACATAATCCAGGAATTCTAGTAAGGTCAATTGGCCGCCGTTGATATAGTGTATGATTTTGCTTATCAGCGGTAACGTCAATTCCAGAAATACATTATTTATAAAGATGACATCAAAATCCTTTGAAGACGATTAAATTTAGGATTGGTTTTACATATTTCTAATTTTTACAAAGACAAATTATATCTGAGGTTGAAGTGAAAGTAATTTTTAATTTCAATACTTCTCTAACTTAATAATACGATAGAGCGTGGTATTAACTAGTATAAGCTAAGTTCATCGAATATAATTTCATTTAATAATAGACATGACTCTTAGATCTTTGGTACGAATAACAATTAGATATAAATAGAAATATTAGTGTTAGTTTTGTTTTGGATTATTTAAATATGTACGATTAGTTTTTCTGGGTGTCTGTTGTAAAATTTTAATTCATGCAATATTGTAGCGAAATCGAATAGTCAGGCTTGTTTTGTTTCTCAATATGCTTTTAACCTTAAGCCCGCTGGCGGCATGTGACGGCCTTTGCAACCAGTGCAAACCAAGATCAGCCTGCTTATGTTCTACACTGTTCGCTATTCAGTCAGAAAAGTTTCAGTGAACACTCTTTCGAATAATAAATGGTTCTGCCCAAATTGAATGATAGACCAGTTTAGAAATTTAGAAGGAAAAAGGTTAATAAAACGTTGGATGGAATATATCTTATCATTATATTCATAAGGGTACTAGCTTAATACAGCATGAATCTGTTAGACTAGCAACAGACTTTAAAATCAGCACAATGCCATCAAGCGTGATGTGATGTTAAAAAAAAAAAAACAGCATATGCCGTAAAAAATAATCACAGCATAATGATGTACAATTCTCGTCGTTTTAGTAGTTTTTTTAATCGCAAAATATACATTGAAAACTGAACTCCGTTGAGTTTTGAGAATGTATCAAAATATCAAAACATCGAATAAATCATAAATTAAATAAATCAATATATTTATTGGCGCATGTATGGCGCCAACTGCAACAGGTCGTCGTTACGTCAACGCGTAACTGTGTTTTCACAGTCTTACTGTGTTAAAACACGGGGAATGACATTGGATGACTTAAAAGTGCGTAGACGTCTTGTAAACGACTACACTTTGCATACCATTTTACGTTAAAAAAAAAAGAAATTACTACACAATGCACAAACGCAATATCATTCAGAAAGAGCGATATCCATTATATCGCACTTCCGCTTAGCTCAATAGGGAGAGCACAGATCTACGGATCTCGGGGTCATGCGTTCGAGTCCTGGGTGAGGCGTATGTTCTCCGTGACGATTTGATAAAAGACATTGGGTCTGAAATCATTCGTCCTCCACTTCTGATTCATGTGGGGAAGTTTGCAGTTACATGCGGAGAAAAAGTTTATACTAGTACAGAATCCAGGAACACTGGTTAGGGTAACTGCCCCCCGTTACATAACTAAAATATTGTTGGAAAACGGCGTTAAACTCAAAACAAATAAACAAATTATATCTCACTTAAAAATGTAGTGTTTAATTGTATAACATAAAATAAAAATTGTTTTGCGTATAATAAAACTAAACCGGAAATCTGTATTGTTGTCCACCTTTAAAGCGTTACGTATACCTAGATTAAATTTAATTTTGATACCGTTATGCCAAAGCCCATACTTGAACGTTTGAAATGCAAAATGAAAAAATCACATGAAGAATAGTTTGCGCTATAAAGTCAGCAAGCTCTCGACAAAAAATTACATCGCTTTTCACTTTAATAGTAATTTCCTATCAGTCTAAAGTAGCCGGCGGCTCTTATTAAATCGAAAGGTATAGTAGGTCATACACGGTTATGTTTTTGATTTTTTTCTTAACTTGTATTTTATGCAACACCAAAATAATCATCTCTTTTTACTATTAACTAGTTATAACTGTATAAGTTATAGGCATAACTAAATGTCTCCGTTGTTATTTTGTAATTTAAAATGGCAATACATAAAATTTTTATATCAGCATTTCTAGCCTTTCCTTTTAGCGAGTCTATCTCATCTTGAATGCCTGGTTATAAGGCCTAAAAATTCTTTGTTTCCGGTAACTTGCTCAAAAAAAGTCGGGTAGGTAGGTCGGAAAATTATTTTTCGATTTTTTTTATCAAGTGAGACTTTTCGGAGATTATTTTTGTGTCAAAAATGAATACAAATTAGGGGGTTATACCTTTAGAGCACCAGTAAGTTGATTTCTAACATCACTGACCATGTTTAAAGCATAAAAAAGCACTTTTGCAACTTTTTGTTAAAAAGTGGAAAAAAATTCTCCAAGGTTATAAAAACATTTAGGGTCGGGCCAAAAATTTAGGGTAATTCCGGTGATACCGGAAACAAACAATTTTTTTTACGCCTAAGCAATCAAAGTAGCAAAAATATGTGACTGAACAAATTGCAAGGAAAACATGGTCACGTGACAAGTAATGAAAATATAATACTGCATAGGTGGATACCAGGAAATACTTTTTCATCTTTTTCATTTTACCAAGAAATTTCAACACATACAAGTTGCTTTAATATATATTATAACTAAATCATCCTCAGGCATTCTACTTTACAATCAGGCATCAATAAATCTTGTCTGGCATGAATATGACATTTACTAGACAAACGGTACTATATACATTTAGTAATAAAGACTATACAGAGTGGAACACGGAGGTGCATCTGGCGAATAAATACCGCCGTACCATCATGTTTTACTGCTCTAATTGGATCAGTTATCAATCAGAATTATGATACAGTCATCAGAAAATGGCAGGGGCCAAGTACCAAATATCAGAACTCAGAGTTCTCATGACATATGTCTCTTAAAGGTTTAACAGATGATATTGATTCTCTATAAATTCTGTCTAAAGTTTATAAAACTGCTGGACGTCAAAGCCTATTACAAGGTAAAAGCGCAGTTAGTTTTTCAATACATCTTAAATGTACGATGTAATATGCATCTTAATAAAACTTTTTCAAGTAACGCAAGCGTTATCTGCAGCTATTAATTTTGAAACATTTGATACTGTATTATACAGCTTACCTTTTCATGATCTGAAGCAGAAATAAATGAATTCCAATACATGTTACTATTATGTATATGTTTTGTTTTCCTTACAAGTATTCCCGTTAATAATTAGCTCAACAGGTAAAGTGTTGGATTCACGTTCTGAAATTTTAAAGTTCAGGCCATTCAGCTTGAAATGAATTGCTTTGCAATAATACATAGCTTTAGTTTTTGCAGCACAAAAATTAGAAGATAATTTATAACTTAATGAGTTATGGTTTTTTTTGTACAATGCACTCACTCTCTATCTCTCTATCTCTCTCCTTTGTAACTATCTATATGTCAAGCGTGTTTGAAATGTCTCAAGTACTTTCTTTCGTAATTATGCTCTGGATTGAAAAAGGGGGATGATTTAACAACCATTCAACTCAGTTAAAGGTCTTCTGGATTGGACTCTTTTTGATTGATATCTATCTATAATACAAGTTTCATTGGATAGGGACAAAGCCTACAGCGTCAGTCGTACGGAGCCAGATCCGGAGCTTTGGTGGATAGGGACAAAACCTACATCAAGAGCACAATACGAAGGCATGTGATAAAAGTTAGTGTTCAAAACATATCTATTCCATTATATTTACATTCGTCCTATTCTTTTCCATTGAAAATTATGATGTTTATTTTGTATGAACAGCAAAAGGAAAGGCGCCAAAATTACGACAACGCTACTTAGTTATAACGGGTCGCTGTTTTAATGACGTCCACATATAGTCAGGGTGAACGTTCCTTAGGTGACGTCACATCTGATCCGTCCAGTGAACAGGCATTGAATCTGATTTTAATGTTAAATGCAAAAAAAAATGTGTGTAATTTGTAATATATTCTTGTTTACTAATGGAAAGTAAATATAATGTTAATATAAGAAATGAATTAAATTTTCCCGAAATTCATGCGAAATGAACGACAGAATAGGATCGGCAAATTAAACAAGAAACGCCAGCGCGATTCATGGATTCGCCAATCCTATTCTGTCATTCATTTCGCATGAACACCGAAAAAAAATCTTTTCTTTATGGTTAGCATCTTGCGCTAGTGGAATTTACCTCTAGGTATGACAATGTGAATTGATACTAATTAGAAAATAATACAATATAATTATATGAATTTTATCACTGATAGTTCGTTTTGCAAGAGAAGGCCGTTTGACAAGCCTTATTGTCCACCATTCACCGGAGCTCGAAAGTATGAGCTCTTTTATCGTCCTAATTTCAAAAATGTGTATGCCTTATTTGTAGGACTTTTTTAAGAGTTTTGCTATTTTGACAATTACATATTTCTAGTAAGCATCCAGAATATACAATATCTATCAGATACAGATTCATTTAGTCAGGTTGTTGATTCAGAAATGGTCAGCCCCCGTTGTTAAACTTTGTTATTTACCCACTTGTGTATCAGACACCCCTCCTATTATATCTGTACCTTTGGGTACGTACTACATTTTACTATATTTTAGTTTGCTACGGTATTCAGTCACACGGAATAAGGCATCTTGCATTAAATTATTCCAATTTATATTTCTTACACAAGTTTGAACGTGAGAAAAGTACCACCTCGTCATGCTTATGAACATTTAAATTGTCCCTAGTATCAAGTACATATGTCTTTACGTCTTTCAGCCATAAACTAAGCAGCAGCTGGTTTATATATAATGAGAGGACAATTATGGTTATCAATTAATCAGTGAACATATTTAGATATGTTGCGTAAAACGATACTGTGCATGCTAAGCTTTTGGCTGTACTCACATTACTCGATAAAACAATAAGATCAAAAACATTCCCTGACAAAATGTAATATTAAGATGAATCTCATATGAACGACCTTCGTATGGTATTGTTTACGAGTAATATAACCACAGGTCTGCTTTTGTTTTAATGTAGCATTGGTTTCAAATTGCGAAGGTTCAGTGACATTTAGCGCTTGTGAAGATACAAAGGGCTCAAAAATTGCAGCAGGATGCACGTTGGCACTACATTAGAAAAGGTGGAAAACCACAGGTCGCCCAGTACGACATAAACGATCATGTTACAAGCTGATTTTGAGAACAGTAACTCTATCTTAATACTGTGTATGCTTTCAGTGTTTTTCTCCTCACTATTACTTTGTTGCATTTAAATGTGCTTTCAATGTAATAAAATGGAGAAAAGAGGAAACTTCACAGGTCGCCTAACACGACAAAAACGAAAATGTTGCAGGCTCGGTTTGATTGAGCCTGTTCATGGACGGTAGTGGAAAAATTCATTTGGGATGAATACAATACTCAATAGTTAAAAAAATAGGAAGCTTTGAAAAAACAATTTTATAAATACTATATTTAGCAAATTGTACTCAAACTTAGTGAAAAGCTCAAATGTTTGCAGTTTTATAATGATTTTGAAAACATTTCTTACAGGCTGTATTTCTTGCATGTTTTCTTTCTGTTTATTCAAATCACAACTGAATGAAGCCACTGTTTCAACTACGAAAACTGTTCAGGTAAAATGAAATGAAATCTTTATCTTCTATGTATTTAGCGCTTTATACTTTTTACCTGATTGCTAATTCGGAATAGCCTTTCGATAAGATTATAAAATGAGTATGCAAATTGTTTGACATGTCTGTAATGACAGGGCAATCCAGAATAGAACTGATTTCGTTATGCATGGTCCAAGACAACCCTTTATTTTTCAAGACGTGTACGTAATTTGCACGACGCGTCTAAAATGTCGTTCAGAACTACAACGGTCATGTATTTTTTCCAGAGAAGCGCATATTGGTAGGAATATAATTTAAGAGATTTTACCCCTATCATGCTGGACACATTGATTTTAACTTTGCGACCAATGAAGATCTTTATCAGTCAGTATCTTTTTGGCGAGCACCCCTTTTAACAGTTAATGGTAAACTGTCCATATTGAAAGAGTGACGAGTTCATTACAGAAATTTATCAGGGTAAGGGTTAAACAAATTACCAAGTCACAGTTTGAGATCCTTGCTATATTATTCATACAATGGACCTGTTTAAGCATCTTTACGAAAGTACATTTTTATTCCCAATATATAATTCTGATTTACGTATGCATTGATGACTTTTCAGGACGGGTGAATGCCAGGACAAGTAATAGCTTTAAGGATTTACAATTTGTACCCAGTTAATAGAAACGTGTGCAATCACTTACAAAACCTCATTACCCTAATTCTTGTATAACGATATCATTACCTTGTACTCAGAAACTAATGAATCTCTGAAATATTTTTTTATCAGCAAGCCTAATGACACATACAATACACGTGCATTCTGTGCATTTGAATTCCTTTAAAAACATTGCACAAACATATCAAATCGAGTTTTACCAGGATCAAAAGGACTGTGTCTTATAGTTTACCAAATATCAAGTAAACTTTGTCACATTCAACAAGTTATCGAATTTGTTAGTTATTAGCGGAACAAATACTTAATCAGATTGTATGCAGGCTACTTACATAGTGTCGGGAGCCAGTCCAGTTTGTTGGCTGTAATTTAGAACCACTGATGGAATAAAAAAAACCGACAAATCACACAAATAATTATCTCTTAAAGTAGAGATGGTACCTAAGGCCACGTATTCAACGACAACAACAATAAATCAAGTGCAAAACTGAAGCGCATATCGCTTATCCCACGCTAGCAATATTTTAACATAGCACCGTTCAGTAATTACGGGAACTTTTGACAGTGAAACCGGCTTCGTTCTTTTGATGGATTAGCTAAAGAAAGGTGATTGTCATTTCTTTTTAACTAGCACAACCATTTTATTTATACTAATGACCGTCTACATTATAATAACAGAAGTTTCTGTAACGGCAAATTCAGCGAGGTAAATGCGATTCCGCACGCCTAGGTCAATATGCAAATTAGGTACATTTGTAAACACAAGGTGCGTGTCATAAAAAGTGAAATAACTTCTTTTGGCACAGTTTTTGGTATGGTTTTGGTGTGACCATCAGATAGAATATACATTTTTATATCGCTCTGTTTTTAACTCGTACATTTTGAGGCCTTGATTATTCTTGGCAAACGAGTTTTGTAAAATGTTCAGGGATTCGATGTCGTAAAATTCTTATAGTCTATTTATATTTATTCTCACGAATAATGTTTTCATTCCTATGATCATACCATACCTATAAATTTTCGACAGTAATAAATAAAAATAATTGCCTTTGAATTATTTCTTTCGAAAATGAAAGATAATGCTCAACTTGTTTTGTTTGAATGATTATTCATAGATCTTGAAGTGAACTATATTTTTGGGAAACACATCCGAATCTATGCGTACTTAGGTCACATAACTAAATAGTCCTAGAAGAATTATCTGTCACTGGCTTCATTTTTCCAAGTAGGACCAAATCTTTTGGATTAAATATTGCCATTCAGCATGAAAAATGAATTATGAAAGTTAAACCATTATATAATTGAGGTACTCCAATATTAAGTGTTCAACAGAAAATAATATCAGATGCAATTTGAACTTTTAGGTACCATCTCTACTTAAAGAGCGTTACAACTTTTGACAGGTTTTTTCTTTATATTTAAGTCTTGATACATTTAGATTTTAAGTGTTTAGAAATTATATGTCTGATAGTTTAAAATAAGCTAGTAAACTAATTTTATTTTTTAAACAAGAGTGAAATATGATGGGTTTCCAAATATTTCCAAAATGCGTACAAATCTATCACTTTTAGACACAAAACCTTTTTTAAGCTTAGCAATGCGTTATTTCTGCGCACGTGTAAGATACCAATGCATCTACTCTTAACACAACTTTATTATTAATACAACTAATTTACGGGCAGTTACACGAGAAAAAATCGTCTATATGACGGTATAATTGTACAAAAGCTGTGTTATTCTTTCTGTAAACGTAAAACCTTAAAGTAACAAAGCCTGTATCATTTTACATAAATAAGCAATATACCGTTACTATAAAAGGTTAGTTTTCTAAATTTTGGGGAAATAAGCTCTGACCAAACATATATAAATCTTCGTTTCATGTCAATTACTATTGACTTACAAAAAAAAGATACCGACAACCGCATAAAAGTAAAAAATAAACGCGAGGGAGAGATTCTAAATTGATAAAATAAAGTGAAGACAATATCAGACGAACTAGAATCTATCAAATGAACAAAAAATAATGCAGTAAATTATTGTCATTTGTACATATTTTATGATTCAGCACTAGTCATTCGTGGATAAAAATGTTTTATTGCATGTACTCAAAATCATTTAAATATTAGCGTAACATGTATTTGTATTTTTAGATCGAAAAAATCAAATGTATTGTATAAGAAATAATATATCTCATTTTGTGATTTGTCGTTTAATAAAATCATTGTCTGGAGTTCAGATGCAAAGAAAATATATCACGAGGACGCAGCCCGAGTGATACAATAATACACATCTGAACGACAAACAATTATTTTATTCAAGAGCAAATCACTAAATGAGATATATAATTTCGATTCTAACACGTTACCAAGGATTTTTAAATATATCCTTCACGACATCAATCAAGTATTTGCCTGTGTGTGTTTTTTTTTTAATAATATACATGCTTATGACCATATTACATTGTACATTAATTAATGTTACCTTGTTTCAAAGCCGAGTTCACTATTCTGTATCATTAATATGAATTTAGTGAAAGGGTGAGTATTACTCATAATACTGTCTCGCTTGCAAACAACATTTTAGGTTTAGAGCCAGACCGGTATGTGCAATAGGCAGAGCGATATACACCTTTGAATCCAGAGGTCGCAAGTTTGATTCCTGTTTGTTTTGTTATGTTAGAAGTGATATTTTGATTGAAGATTACATGCCTTAAATTGTTCTTTCTCCAATTTTGTGACATGTAGAGAAGTTGTCAGTTACTTATGATTATCAGTCAGTCTGTTTCCACATAATCCAGGAATTCTAGTAAGGTCAATTGGCCGCCGTTGATATAGTGTATGATTTTGCTTATCAGCGGTAACGTCAATTCCAGAAATACATTATTTATAAAGATGACATCAAAATCCTTTGAAGACGATTAAATTTAGGATTGGTTGTACATATTTCTAATTTTTACAAAGACAAATTATATCTGAGGTTGAAGTGAAAGTAATTTTAATATCAGTACTTCTCTAACTTAATAATACGGTAGAGCGTGGTATTAACTAGTATAAGCTAAGTTCAACGAATATAATTCTATTTAATAAGAGACATGACTCTTAGATCTTTGGTACGAATAACAATTAGATATAAATAGAAATATTAGTGTTAGTTTTGTTTTGGATTTTTTAAATATGTATGATTAGTTTTTTTGGGTGTCTGTTGTAAAATTTTAATTCATGCAATATTGTCACGAAATCGAATAGTCAGGTTTGTTTCGTTTCTCAATATGCTTTTAACCTTTAGCCCGCTGGCGGCATGTGACTGCCTTTGCGACCAGTGCAAACCAAGATCAGCCTGCTTATGTTCTACACTGTTCGCTATTCAGTTAGAAAAGTTTCAGTGAACACCCCTTCGAATAATAAATGGTACTGCCCAAATTGAATGATAGACCAGTCCATTTTAGAAATTTAGAAGGGAAAAGGTTAATAAAACGTTGGATAGAATATTATCATATTCATAAGGCTACTAGCTAATACAGCATGAGTCTGTTAGACTAGCAACAAACTATAATCTGCACAATGCAATCAAGCATGATGTGATGTTAAAAAAAACAGCACATGCCGTAAAAAAAATTATCGCATCATAATGATGTACAATTCTCGTCAAGTAGTTTTTTGAATCGCAAAATACACAATGAAAACTGAACTCCGTTGAAATAGTGTTGACAATGTATCAAAATATCAAATAAATCATATAACAGATAAATTACATAAATCAATCTGTTTGTTGGCGCATGTATGGCACCAGCTGTAACAGGTCGTCGT
The DNA here is from genome assembly GCF_021730395.1 of Mercenaria mercenaria. Lineage (NCBI taxonomy): Eukaryota > Metazoa > Mollusca > Bivalvia > Venerida > Veneridae > Mercenaria > Mercenaria mercenaria. Next base: position 3,847,348 of record NC_069370.1, on the reverse strand, counting down.
GACGTCAACGCGTAACTGTGTTTTCACAGTCCGACTGTGTTAAAACACGGGGAAAAACATGGAATAATTTAAAAGTGCGTAGACGTCTTGTAAACGACTGCACAAACGCAATATCACTCAAAAAGAGCGATATCCATTATATCTCACTTCCGCTTAGCTCAATAGGGAGAGCGCAGATCTACGGATCTCGGGGTCGTGGGTTCGAGTCCTGGGTGAGGCGTATGTTCTCCGTGACGATTTGATAAAAGACATTGAGTCTGAAATCATTTGTCATCCATCTCTGATTCATGTGGAGAAGTTGGCAGTTACATGCGGTGAAACGGTTTATACTAGTACAGAATCCAGGAACACTGGTTAGGTTAACTGCCCGCCGTTACATAACTGAAATATTGTTGGAAAACGGCGTTAAACTAAAAAAATAAACAAATTATATCTCACTTAAAAATGTAGTGATTAATTGTATAACATAAAAGTTACTTTGCATATAATAAAACTAAACCGGAAATCTGTATTGTTGTCCACCTTTAAAGCGTTACGGGCGCCTAGATTAAATTTAATTTTGATACCGGTATGCCAAAGCCCATACTTGAACGTCTGAAATGCAAAATGAAAACAATCATATGAACAATAGTTTGCGCTATAAAGTCAGCAAGCTCTCGACAAAAAATTACATCGCTTTTCACTTTAATCGTAATTTCCTATTAGCCTAAAGTAGCCGGCTGCTAAAGATGTAATTTCTTATTAAATCGAAAGGTATAGTTGGTCATACACGGTAATGCTTTTGATTTTTTCTTAACTTGTACTTTATGCAATACCAAAATAATCATTCCTTTTTATTATTAACTAGTTATAAGTATATAAGTTATAGGCATAACTAAATGTCTCCGCTCTTATTTTGTACTTTAAAATGGCAATGCATAAAATTTTTATATCAGCATTTCTAGCCTTTCCTTTTAGGGTCGGGCCTAAAATTTAAGGTAGGTCGGTAAACCGGAAATAAACAATTTTCTTACGCCTAAGCAATCAAAGTAGCAAAAATATGTGACTGAACAAATTGCAAGGAAAACATAGTCACGTGACAAGTAATGGAAATATGATAATGCATAGGTGGACACCAGGAAATACTTTTTCATCTTTTTTATTTTACCAAGAAATTTCAACACATACTTAGAAAAACATAAAGTTGCTTTAATATATATTATTATTAAATCATCCTCAGGCATTCTACTTTACAACCAGGCATCAATGAATCTTGTCTGGCATGAATATGACATTTACTAGACAAACGGTACTATAAACATTTAGTAATAAAGACTATACAGAGTGGAACACGGAGGTGCATCTGGCGAATAAATACCGCCGTACCATCATGTTTTACTGCTCGAATTGGATCAGTTATCAATTAGAATTATGATAGAGTCATCGGAAAATGGCAGTGGCCAAGTACCAAATAACTCAGTGTTCTCATGACATATGTCTCTTGAAGGTTTAACAGATGATATTGATTCTCTATAAATTCTATCTAAAAATTAGAAAACTGCTGGACGTCAAAGACTATTACAAGGTAAAGGCGCAGTTAGTTTTACAATACATCTTAAATGTACGATGTAATATGCATCTTAATAAAATATTTTCAAGTAACGCAAGCGTTATCTGCAGCTATTAATTTTGAAACATTTGGTACTGTATATCAGCTTACCTTTTCATGATCTGAAACAGAAATAAATGAATTCCAATGCATGTTATTATTATGTATATGTTTTGTTTTCCTTACAAGTATTCCCGTTAATAATTAGCTCAACAGGTAAAGTGTTGGATTCATATTCTGAAATTTCAAAGTTCAGGCCATTCAGCTTGAAATGAATTGCTTTGCAATAATACATAGCTTTAGTTATTGCAGCACAAAATTAGAAGATAATTTATAACTTAATGAGTTATGTTTTTTTTTGTACAATGCACTCACTCTCTATCTCTCTCCTTTGTAACTATCTATATGCCAAGCGTATTTGAAATGTATCCAGTACTTTCTTTCGTAATTATGTTCTGGATTGAAAAAGGGGGATGATTTAACACCCATTCAACTCAGAGTTAAAGATCTTCTGGATTGGACTCTTTTTGATTGATATCTATTTATAATACAAGTTTCATTGGATAGGGACAAAACCTACAGCGTCAGTCGTACGGAGCCAGATCATCCGGAGCTTTGGTGGATAGGAACAAAACCTACATCAAGAGCACAATGCGAAGGCATGTGATAAAATTTGCGTTCAAAGCATATCTATTCCATTATATTTACATTCGTCCTATTCTTTTCCATTGAAAATTATGATGTTTATTTTGTATGAACAGCAAAAGGAAAGGCGCCAAAATTACGACAACGCTACTTAGTTATAACGGGCCGCTGTTTTAAAGACGTCCACATATAGTCAGGGTGAACGTTCCTTAGGTGACGTCAAAGCTGATCCGTCCAGAGACCAGTATGACCAGGAAGCTGATTTTAATGTTAAATGCAACAAAATGTGTGTAATTTATAATATATTCTTATTACTAATTGAAAGGAAATATAATGTAAATATAAGAAATGAATTAATTTTTCCCGAAATGAACGACAGAATAGGATCAGCAAATTAAACAAGAAACGCTAGCGCGATTCATGGATTTGCAAATCCTATTCTGTCATTCATTTCACATGAAAACTGAAAAAAAATCATTTCTTAATTGTTAGCATCTTGCGCTAGTGGAACTTAACTCAAGGTATGACAATGTGATACTGATTAGAAAATAATACAGCATAATTATATGAATTTTAACACTGATAGTTCGTTTTGCAAGAGAAGGCCGTTTGACAAGATATGTTGTCCACCATTCACCGGAGCTCGAAAGCGTGAGCTCTTTTATCGTCCTAATTTCAAATATGCGTATGCCTTATTTGTAGGACTATTTTAAGAGTTTTGCTATTTTGACAATGACATATTTCTAGTCAGCATCCAGAATATAATATCTATCAGATACAGATTCATATATTCAGGTTGTTGATATGGCCAGCTCCCTTCGTTAAACTTTGCTATTTACCCACTTGTGTTTCGGAAAACCCTCCTATTATATCTGTTCCTTTGGGTACGTACTACATTTTACTGTATTTTAGTTTGCTACGGTATTAGGTAACACGGAATAAGGCATCTTGCATTGAAATTATTCCAATTTATATTTCTTACCCAAGTGTGAACGTGCTTATGAACTTTTTAATTGTCCCTAGTATCAAGTACATATGTGTTTACGTCTTTCAGCCACAAACTAAGCAGCAGCTGGTTTATATATAATGAAAGGACAGTTTTGGTTATCAGTTAATCAGTGAACACGTAATATATTTAGATATTTTACGTAAAACGATACTGTGCATGCTAGGCGTTTGGCTGTACTCACATTACCCGATAAAACAATAAGATCAAGGAGATAATATTAAGACGATTCTCATATGAACGACCTTCGTATGGTATAATTTACAAGTAATATAACCACAGGTCTGCTTTTGTTTTAATGTAGCACTGGTTTATAATAACGAAGGCTCAGTGACATTTAGCGCTTGTGAAGATACAAACGGCGCAAAAAATGCAGCAGAATGCACGTTGGCGCTACAATAGAAAAGGTGGAAAACCACAGGTCGCCCAACACGACATAAACGAACATGTTACAAGCTGAATTTGAGAACAGTAACTCTATCTTAATACTGTCTTTGCTTTCAATGTTTTTCTCCTCACTATTACTTTGTTGCATTTAAATGTGTTTTCAATGTACAGTAATAAAAACTCATTTGGGATGAATACAATACTCAATAGTTAAAAAAAATAGGAAGCAAGCAAATTTTATAAATACTATATTTAGCAAATTGTACTCAAACTTAGTGAAAAGCTCAAATGTTTGCAGTTATATAACGATTTGGAAAACATTTCTTACAGGCTGTATTTCTTGTATGTTTTCTTTCTGTTTATTCAAATCACCACTGAATGAAGCCACTGTTTGAACTACGAAAACTTTTCAAGTAAAATGAAATGAAATCTTTATCTTCTATGTAATTAGCGCTTTATACATTTTACCTGATTGCTAATTCGGAATAGCCTTTCGATGAGATTATAAAATGAGTATACAAATTCTCTGACATGTCTGTAATTACAGGGCAATCCAGCATAGAATTGATTTCGTTATGCATGGTCCAAGAAAACCCTTTATTTCTCAAGACGTGTACGTAATTTGCACGACGCCTCTAAAATTTCGTTCAGAACTACAACGGTCATGTATATTTTCAAGACAAGCACATATTGATAGGAATCTAATGTGAGACATTTAACCCCTATCATACTGGACACATTGATTTTAACTTTGCGACCAGTGTAGATCTTGATCAGTCAGTATCTTTTTTGGTGAGCACCCCTTTTAACAGTTAACGGTACTGTCCATATTGAAAGATGGACGAGTTCATTACAGAAATTTAGCAGGGTAAGGGTTAAACAAAATACCAAGTCACAGTTTGAGATCCTTGCTATATTATACATACAATGGACCTAATTAAGCATCTTTACGAAAGCACATTTTTATTCCCAATATATATTTCTGATTTACGTATGAATTGATGGCTTTTCAGGACGTGTGAATGCCGGGACAAATAATAGCTTTAAGAGTTTACAATTTGTACCCAGTTAATAGAAACGTGTGCAGTCACTTGCAAATCCTCATTACCCTAATTCTTGTATAACGATATCATTACCTTGTACTCAGAAACTAACGAATCTCTGAAATATTTAGTATCAGCAAGCCTAATGACACATACAATACTCGCGCATTCCGTGCATCTGAATTCCTTTAAAAACATAGCACAAACATATCAAATTGAGTTTTACCAGGATCAAAAGGACTGTGTTTAATACTGTATCAAATATCAAATATTAAACTTTTGTCACATTCAACGAGTTATCAAATGTGTTAGAATTATTAGCAGAACAAACACGTAATCAGGTTGTTTGCTGGCTACTAATATGTTCGGAGTCAGGGGCAATAAAAGATAAAAGTCAATATAGAAACAGCCTGCTGAAGTAACTTACTGTTAATGAAGACAACTTATATCGGAGAAATATACAGAACAAACATAGGGTCTGGAGCAAGTCTAGTGTATTGGCTGTAATTAAGAACCACTGATGGAATAAAGAAACAGACAAATCAGAAGCAGTATTCGATAAGAGGCAATTAATTACTGTAAAATCATTAAATTTCGTGAGCATGAAATTTCGTGGTTTTGGTCAAAACAGCAGTTTCGTGGGGATATGAATTCGTGAATTCGTGAATTTCAACTTTTGAACATAAAATGAATTGGAATTTTATTTGTTCATTGGGATTAAATTTCGTGGACTGACTCAACCACGAAACCCACGAAAATAAGTCCCCCACGAATATTAATGATTTCATAGTATTTCTTAAAGAGCGTTACAACTTTTGACGTTCTGGATTACGTTTTTTTCCTATATATTTTAGAGTCTTGATACAAATAGGTTTTAAGTATTAAATAATTAAATGTCGGAGAGTTATGACGGTATAATTGTACAAAAACTCTTTGTGTTATTCTTTCTGTAAAGGTAGAACCTCAATTGCTGTCGGCAAAATAACAAAGCCTATATCATATTACATACTTATTAGCATTCTGATCATAAGCAATATACCGTTACTATGAAAGGTTAGTTTTCTAAATTTAGGGGAAATAAGCTTTGACCAAATATATATCAATCTTCGTTTTATGTCATTTACTATTGGCAAACAAAAAGGATTCCGAGAACAGCTTAGAAAATGAAAAATAAATGAAAGTTGATAAATAGATTATATCAGACGAACTAAAACCTATCATATAAACAGAATGTTTATACAAATGCTGTTTCATTGTTTCATGTTAGGCGTAATTAATAAAGTTTGTTTCATGTAATTGCCAACTGAAAACATATGCAGTAAATTATTGTCATTGATACACATTTTAGGATTTAGCACTATTCATTGGTTATATCATGTATTCAGTTCAGTAAATGATTTAGCGTTACATGTATATGGTATTTTTAGAGTGAAAAAAAAATCATATGTACTGTTTTAGAAATAATATATCTCATTTTGTGATTTGTCGGTCAATAAAACTATTCAAACAGACAATTAATGAATTTATTTAACAACAAATCACTAAATGAGATAAATTATTTCGATTCTAACACGTTACCAAGGATTTTTAAATTTATCCTTGACGACATCAATCAAATATTTGCCTGTCTTCTGTTGGTTTCATTTCCACCGTGCCGCTAAGCCGTTTGACGCTATTACTTAATAATTGTGGCGTCATAAACATGTATTGGTGTTTAATAACACACAACTTTCAGCCTTCTTGTTTAATAAGAAAATCAATTGGGCCATGTTAGAATTACTGTTATAGAGGTACATAACGTGTAGCATTTCCCTAAAATGGAAAGACATGAAATAAGCATAGATTGTGTTTGTCAAAATATCTTTAACTCGTGAACATCAGATCTTACTCTTTAGCTCGCCGTTATGCGTCTCATGAAATTTTACAGCCATAGTTCACTCGATTGACGATATTTCAATCTTACACTGAAACAAAGAACTTCTATCTGCACATACGGCGATAAATGAATGCCAGAATGTATAAGAACTCCTCCTAAATGTACAGAGATAGTAATATACATGATTATGACCAGGTTATATTGTACATTAATTAATGTACCTTGTTTCAAAGCCGAGTTCACCAGTCTTTATCGTTTATATGAATTTGGTGAAAGGGTGAATATTACTCATAATACTGTCTCATTTGCAAACAACATTTTATGTTTACAGCCAGTCCGATATGCGCAGTAGGCAGAGCGTTATACTCCTCTGAATCCGTAGGTCGCAAGTTTGATCCCGGTTTGTTTTGTCATGTTAGAAGTGATACTTTGATCGAAGATTACATGTCTTAAGTTGTTCTTTCTACAATTCTAGATGTAGAGAAGTTGTCAGTTACTTATGATTATCAGTCTGTTTGCGCATAATCCGAGATTTCTAGTAAGGTCAACTGACCGCCGTTGAAATAGTGTATGATTTTTTTTTTTATCAGCGGCTAACGTCAATTCCAGAAATACATGTCTTATAAATATGACATCAAAATCCTTTGAAGACGATTAAATTTAGGATTGGTTATACATATTTCTTATTTCTATAAAGACAAATTATATCTGAGATTGAAGTGAAAGCAATTTTTAATATCAATACTACATGATAGAGCGTGGTATTAACTAGTATAAGCTAATTTCACCGAATATAATTTCATTCAATTAGAGACATTGCACTTAGATATTTGGTAAGAATAACAATAAGATATAAATAGAAATATTAGTGTTAGTTTTGTTTTGGATTATTTAAATATGTACGATTAGTTTTTTCTGGGTGTCTGTTGTAAAATACTCAGAAAACGTGGAAACTCCACAGGTCGCTCAACACGACAAAAACGAAAATGTTGCTGGCTCGGTTTGATTGAGCCTGTTCATGGACGGTAGTGGAAATGCATGCTACCGTCCACGCCCTCTAGCCCCGGGTTGAGCAGAACTCAACATTTACACATGCTACAAATACAAAAATAATTTACAGACATCCACAGATGTGTTCATACGGCGGTGCACATGGAACCTTGAATGATACACTTGCATGTAATTCCATGAAAAGCGGCGTATGGTCCCCAGTTAAAATAATTGGTTGCCCTAAACGAGAAAAATCTTAATTCATGCAATATTGACACGAAATCGAATAGCCAGATTTGTTTCGTTTCTCAATATGCTTTTAACCTTTTGCCTGCTAGCGGCATGTGATTCTTCCTTTGCGACCAGTGCAAACCAAGATCAGCCTGCTCATGGTCTGCACTGTTGGCTATTCAGTCAGTAAATGTTCAGTGAACACTCCTTCGAATAATAGATGGTACTGTCCAAATTGAATGATAGACCAGTCCATTTTAGAAATTTAGAAGGAAAAAGGTTAATAAAACGTGGGATGGAATATATCTTGTTATGAAATTCACAAGGGTATTAGCTGAACCTTTAGCTTGCTGGCAGCAACTGATTTAGCCTTTGCGACAAGTGCAGACCAAGATCAGTCTGCACGGATCTGCACTGTTCGCTATTCAGTCAGTAAATTTTCAGTGAATACCCCTTTGAATAATAAATGGTATTGCCCATATTGAATGGACCAGTGCATTTAAGAAAATTACCAGGGTAAAGGTTAATACAGCATGAATCTGTTAGACTGATAGATTGCACGTCAGGTTTTCATTATAGTGTATTTCTCTATTCAAATATATTTCAAACACTATACATTGAGGATTAGTTTGTTTTACGAGAATATATCTACAATGTTTATGCTTCCACGAAAGCTTTGTTTATTTTAATTTCATACTTATTAACGTTGATGTGCACATTTTACAATAAACTTTAAAATCAGCGCAATGCCATTAAGCGTGATGTGATGTTAAAAAAACAACACACGGCGTAAATTTTTATCTCATTTTATTAGGACAGCATCATATTATAAAATTGTTATTTTTTTTTTTTTTTTTTTTGTTAAACATGGCGTAAATATTATCTTATTTGTTTTTTGTTAGTTATTTGAATAAAAAACTATACTTTAAACTTTAAAGACCAAACGCCGTTGAAATAGTGTTGACAATGAATCAAAATATCAAATAAAACATATAATAGATAAATTATATAAATCAATCTATTAAGTGGCGCATGTATAGTGCTAACTATAATAGGTCGCCGTGACGTCAACGCGTAAATGTGTTTTCACAGTGCTAAAACACTGGAATGACATAGAATAACTTAAAAGTGCGTAGATGTCTTATGAACGATTACTATTTGCATCCCATTTTACGTTAAAAAATAAGAAATTAATACACAATGCACAAACGCAATATCACTCACAAGGAGCGATATCCAGTGACGGATATCGATTATATCTCACTTGAAAAACACAGTGTTTAACCGTATAACATAAAATTTACATCACGTATAATAAAACTAAACCGGAAATCAGATTAAATTTAATTTTGGAAGGCCAGAACCCACACGAGAACGTCTGAAATACAAAATGAAACAATCACATGAATAGCAGCTTGCAATGTAAGGCCAGCAGGCTCTTGACAAAAAATTACAGGTCTAGCTACCATTCGCTTTCACTTTAATCGCAATTTCCTACCAAATGTCTTATGGAAATGAAAGGTATAGGTAGTCATACACGGTAATGTATTTGTTTTTTTTTCTTAACGCGTTTTATGCAATACTAAACTAATCATTCCTTTTATTACTAGTCTATTAACCAGTTATCACTATATAATTTAGATATAACTTAATGTACCTGCTGTTAATGACAATGCATGAAATGTTTGTATCAGCATTTCTAGCCTTTCACTTTAGCGAGTCTACCTTCGTCTTGAATGCATGTCTATAATCAATTAAAAGTAACAAAACTATGACTGACCATAATACAAGGAAACCATGGTCACGTGAAAAAAAACTAATATTACGTAGGTAGACATCAGGAAATACTTTCTTTCACTTTCATTTTACTCAGAAATTTCAACACAAACTTGGTAAAACATTAAGTTGCTTTAAACAACCACAGGCATTCCTCTTTACAATCAAGCATCAATAAAGCTTATGTCTGGCATGAATATGACATTTATTAGGCAAACGGCACTATATACATGTCGTAATAAAGCCTACGGAGTGGACTGCCGAATAAATATCATCACGCGTTCCTGCTTTAATTTAATCAGTTATCAATCAGTATTAAAACAGAGTCATCGGAAAATGGCAGTAGCCAAGTACCAAATACTCAGGGTCGATTCTCTATAACATTTGTCTAAAATTTAGAAAACTGCTGGACGTCAAAGACTATTACAAGGTAAAGGTGCAGTTAGTTTTTCAATACATCTTAAATGTACGATGTAATATGCATCTTAATAAAACATTTTCAAGTAACGTAAGCGTTACCTGCATAAGCCTTGCAGTTAATGTATTAATTTTGAAACATTTGATACTGTATATCAGCTTACCATTTCTATTATTCTGTATATGTTTTGTTTTCATTACAATTATTCCCGTTAACAATTAGCTCAACAGGTAAAGTGTTGGATTCACGTTCTGAAATTTCAAAGTTCAGACCATTTAGCTTGAAATGAATTGCTTTGCAATAATACATAGCTTTAGTTATTGCAGCACAAAAATTAGAAGATAATGTATAACTTAGTGTTTTTGTGCAATACACTCTCTCCCCCTCTCTCTCTCTCTATCTCTCCTTTGTAACTATCTATATGTCAAGCGTGTTTGAAATGTCTCCAGTACGTTCTTTCGTAATTATGCTCTGGATTGAAAAAGGGAGATGATTTAACAATTATTCAACTCAGAGTTAAGGGTCTTCTGTATTGAACTCTTTTTTATTGATATCTATCTATAATACAAGTTTCATTGAAGTATTGTCTAGCCTGCTGGCGGCAAGTGATTTTGCCTTTGCGACCAGTGCAGACTAAGATCAGTCTGCACATCCGTTCGCTATTCAGTCAGTAAATTTTCAGTGAACAGTCCTTTGAATAAGAAGTGGTACTGCCAAAATTGAATGATGGACCAGCCCATTTTAGAAATTTAGCAGGGTAAAAGTTACGTAGTTATGCATCGGACAAGGAAAAAACAAGTATACAATGGTAGATAATTTGAAAAATACGCAGACTTGTGCACTGCTTTCCCTCTTCAATATATCTGTTTATGTTTTAAGTTTTATTTCAGTACTTTGAGAATTACGTTGTGGAGTTATTGCGAAATTTTTTCATCTTATCGTTTTTTTTTTCTTGCGCTTTTCCATAAAGTCCCGTTTCTTTATATGCAGTTTACACATATTCCGAGTCCTTTCATTGTTCAAAACTGGTTCACGTACTATGTTATACACCCTCTGCATTTCATTTAGCCAAATTTCAATTTATTTTTTTACACAGGTTTAAAAATTATATTTAGAGTCTATTTGGCACTTCCTTTTGCCTTTTTCTTGTATGTATCAGATGTATAAAACAACCTATTTCTGAACACAAATATTAATATAATGTATACAAAAAATGATTATGTGCATTGGCTGTGCAAGTTTCAGTATAGTGACCGAATCCTTAATTTCCTTCCGAAAACTATCTTTCGATCAGTAACTATAGTAAATATTGCCTTCATAAGACCGTTGGTCTAAGTTAGGCTCTTTGACTAAGTTCGATTTTTATAGTTATAATTCACATAAGTTGCCGCGGCTTCATTAATTTGTTTGTTATAATACCATAAAAAAACAATGAGACTCCAGTCTGTAATTTTACAGAATTTATCACTCCCCTGGCTCTTTTTTACAGATTAATTTGAACACTAATTCATCCATAAATGTTTAACTTACGAGACAGGACTCTTTTTTTCTCATAATTTGATATGACAAGGGGTCTTCATCTGCATTCTCCTCATTTATATTGCTAAAATAAAAAGAAGAAGAACGAACATCAAATGTTTACAGTTAAGAGTAAATAATGTTTGTTTCACTGCACAGTCGGCCAGTTTCTGCAAGTTTTGCTTATTTCTTGATTTCATAATCCAAAAGTTTGGCAACAGTTTATGTACTTCAGTCATAAAAACGTTCATTTCGGGATAATATAAGAAAAGATGTACTCCTTGTCGTATGTCAAACAAGAATGTACACAATAAATCTGGTATATTATATGAAATGCGGAATACTCACATTTTTGAACAAAAGAAATCAATCAAGGTTGTGTCAATATTGCCTTTATAATATTAATAATATCTGACCATGTAATTGTTCTAAAGTAATCAAACGTTTGCTGTAATTTATTTCAAATGACGTTCTATACCTTAATTTATTGGTGTAAATATCCCGACTATTGAAGTTACATTTTCTGCAGATAAATAATAAAAGTGACTGGTTGTTTTCAGATATCGCACTTTATTGTGTTAAAATTCATATTTATTTTATATACGTAATCAGATTCAGTTCAGATTTATACATAACGTGCATGCAAAAATTTAAAATATACCAACAACACACGCTAACGAGAACGTAAAGTTCAAAAGAATAGTTTTCTTCTAATCAGAAAGGACTGGTGTATCAGTATGTTGTAACTACTGAAAATACCATTGAAAGCTAATTTTCGTGTGCATAAAGGTACACTAAACTGTAATATACGCTACTGACGCCGCTCCAATGTTCCATCTTGGAGACCTAGCAATATTGAAAACACCTCAGCAATGGCATTTGGCATTACTTATGTGTTTCTTTTTTTCAAAATCTGTCTAAAACTAGATTTCCTGTACGCACAGTAAATAATTGTTTATGTATAATTTATTTCCTAATTTATTGTGATAGTGTAATTTGAATTCACTGGAGCTGACAAAAAGAAGAGCACAGTTTGTGTATTGTTCTAGATTGCCATTCCTATTTTTTTAATGGCTGATATTTATTTAATATGTTAATCTGAGAGTCAGTTACATATCGGTAGCAACCAAATGATTTTATCTGGATACTCAAATTCATGTCATCAAAAGCAGCACTCGTGCGACTGAATCAAGCTTTCCCGTGGAAAGCGAGTTTAAGCAGTAAATGTTTTATTGCAATTTTAACATTTTTTAGAAAATAAATTACCTTCATTAAGCGTCGCACTTTTGTACTGAAATAGCCGCTATTTTATGCTACCATCTGTTAATTATGTGTAAGTTTTGAAACTGTTTTAACATATGAGGTTTAAACTCAATACATATCGTGTTTGTATGAGGGCTTTGACAATATGAACCAAAATTATCATAAAATCACGATTTTTATAAGCAATTTGCGAAAGACCATCTCTTTCACTTAGGTTTGACTTCAAGGAGGTGGTTGAACAGTAACAAGTAGACTTAGTTTCAATTTAATTTTCTATACCTTTCTGATGAGATATGTGTAAACAGATCAGAGCATGCGTCTTTCTTTTGCAAAGGAAATGAAACAGTGTTTTTTTACCTGGAATACAGGTAAAACAAACATTTGTATCTGCACTTTAAACAAGGGTATGAACTTCAATAGAAAACAAATTAAAGGATAATAGATCAATGTTGTAATCAAAGGTGTGTGATAGGTAAAAACTCAAAGTTTGATTTCATTCATTCTTCCATTAGAGTGACTATATTAAGCAGATGATCCTTCGTGAGTTCGTCCATCACTGTGCAGGTAAATAAAGCGGAAAACCACAGGTCGCCCAACACGACACAAACGAAAATGTTGCAGGCTAGGTTTGATTTAGCCTGTTCGTGGACGAAAGTGGAAATGCAAGCTACCGTCTACTCTCTCTAGCCCCGGGTCAAACATTTACACTTGTTATAACTACAAGCATAAAATTTAGGGACACCCGCAGATGTATGCATACGATGGTGCACATTGAACCTTCAATGATATAATTCGCAGATTGCCATTCCATGAAAAGCGGCTTATGGTCCCCAATTAAAATAATTATTGTTGCACTTAATGAGAAAACAATGACAAGAACTAAACACACTGAAATTAACAGAGGGGATCTGAGGTTTTGGAGCCTGCATATCACAGAAACTGCGAAAAGACAAAATTAAAAAGCAGGCAGCATATCCAAGGGGCGATTAAACAAAACTGAAAGCTATGAAAGCGGGGGTATAGAAGACACCCAAGCCGAAATGTTAAGCTGAAAAGAATAAACAGTACACTAAAACAATACAAATGTATTGCTGAACGATCTGAAGATGCTCTAATTGAATGTACTGGGAGACATTTAACGACCGCCGTACGGCAACTTATAACCTACATATATTGCGATGGTTTTCTGTGCCCCTTTTACCAAACAATAAAGATTCATGTCAGCAAAAATTTAGACAACTAAATATACCATCCCATTAATGCAAAAAAGTACCATTACTTTCTTTGATTATCGTTACCATTTTGCGTTAATGTGGCGGATTATTATTTGAAATAACAGAAAATAACTTTCAAATATTTCTGCAATACCCTACGCAGAACATTATTTAGATACTAATGTAAATGGACAGAAAAAATGGCTGCTTACATAAATGTGCCTTTTTTCTTGTATTTAATACACAAAGTCCATTGAAAACAATGCATAAACAATGGTTTAATTAAACGCTCATACTTTGAGTGTCAGATACCGTATCGCTTAGTTAATAATGTATAGAATTTCCCTATAAAAACACTTTTAACCGCCTTCTTAAAATTACGATTACTAATAGAACAATATAAAGCAAAACCTTTATAGCTTAGAAACGTACTATAAAATCATTAAAACAATCAGCAAGTACTCCCCTATATTTGAAATAAAGTTCACAGGCAGATGTTCCCTTATATTTGAAATAAAGTTCAGATTAGTTAATCAGATACTTTCTAGAAGATCTGGTAGGTTATCTTGACTATATTTTTACTGCACTGCATTACTTGGGTCTTGTATCTTTTAAAAATGCACAAACATATGCGTTTTCTTAAAAATGTATCCTTGTAACTATTGCAAAAATCTTTGCCAACCTCTTGATATCTGGATGAGAATATCTATGACATGAATGAAAATGGTTAAAAACAATGTTAAAGAGTCTAAAAGGACAAAAACACATATATTCTTTTTAAGCACATTTTTAAGTTGTCTCGCCAGGCATATGTATGTTTTTGACAACACAGAAAATGACGTCACTCAACCTTCCGGAAGTAAAGAAAATGATTTTAGACATGCTAAACTTGAAAACGAAAGTCGCCTATGGATTGGTCGATAGTCAGGGATCACGTGCAGGGGTCACACCGTCAAAATGTATGCACGTAAACATAAATCCCACAGGGGTCCGTAACGGAGCAAGGGTACATAGAGATTCTTGGAACTTCGTCAAATCGCTCAAAAGGTCCTTTTTGATGTTGTCTGAAAGGGTCAGTATATGCCTCGGATGTAAGATATTTCCGTATTTGAGAGCTGCAGACCTAGACATTTCAGAAATATTTTCAAAATGAATTTCGTGTAATATAAAGAAAACTTGCAATAATTACAAGTTCAGTTTACCCTATTAAGAAGCTTTATCTTTTGTCATTCAATACCGTTGACAAAGTTTCTTATATATAATTATATATAACTATCTCAATCGCAATAGCATAGCAACACATTAATTTAGCTTATGAAAACATACCTTAAACTAGGAGCAATCGCGCCATCTGTGTCATGACAAGTATCAAACTTTGAAGAATGCAGTGACTGTTTCATACTAACAAGTTAGATCATTAAATTATTAAATCAGGATGCATTTATGAATAAACTGACGAACAATGCGTTCACTACACACATGATTTACATTGTTTATCCAAAACATATAAAGTTAGGTACTTTGATGTAAAAGTAAAAAGTGTGAGTTCCATCTGTTAAATATAAGTTTGATATGCATTTTATATAGGACGTTGAGTAGATTGAAGTCTCGAGTGTATTTGATTTTCTGACGATGGAAAAGAGAGGTCTTCAAGCATTGAAAATTTTGTGGAAAATATTAGATGTGGTCAGGATTGTCCCTGAATTAACATTACTCTGCCTTGACAGCAATGACTATATTTCACTGATATCTATATCTTCTTTTAAAATAGTCGTGACTGTGAACCAATGCGAATTTTTTTCATATAATTATAATAAAAAGGAAAACCGACCCCTTTGTTCTTGAGTGACTCATATTAAAGATTTTTAGTAGTGAATACTATACTGGTATGTCTTATGGCTGAAGGTCAGTAATTCAAATCCTTTTTTGTTTCATATAAAAAACGACAACTTCAGGCCGTCTTTACGTATCTTTGTAGAACATCACGTTTTCCTACAACTATTTTTCATGAAAGTTCTATCACAAATTCACGAAAACATGAAAGGAAAATAAGGGGTTGAATAGTTCCTAGTGAAATGCCAGTCATTCGTGGTCTGCTACCCTAAAAATGGCACATATTTGCTCTTGTTCGCGCAGTAAATACCTACTTCCGGTTTCGAACTGCAAAACATGCCATGTGAGGTCTATGAACATGAAAACCGTCTCATTTCATGCAGAATGTATACTGGTACTGAACAATTGTGATTAAAGCACTCATTCTACACGAATTTGCGTAAAAAAGGGAAAATTAGGATCTATTTATTATGGACTTCTTCGACTACACCACGGAAGCACATTTTCGACAGAGTTACTGACATTATTCGTTATTTATAAACTAGCCATAACCTAACGTGATTTCATATTAGCTTTGTTATATGAACTTGAGCTTTCGTGTTTTCCCTCGTCAAAGTAACGGAGCCAATATGAAATGGCCAATCTAATTAAATTGAAATTTTAGACTGTGTACCGTACTTATGAGAATTTAGTTCCAGTTAATTTGGACCTATTAATAAGACTTACTAAATTTAATGCTCAGTACGTAGTGAATTTGTATGGAGTTAATTTATATAGGAGTGTAGCGGTCGTTTTGTTCGAAATGAAAGTTCGTCTTAGAATAGATAAGAATAAACCACTGTGGGGAATTACATGATCAAAGTAATCTCTGAACCAAAATAAATGTATGAATAATATGGGATGATATTGAAGCAATTTTTGCTGTAAATCTAAAATATAGCCTATCATATGTCAACATAGATGTATCCTAAAACTATACAGATTTCAATCACAATATCACCTTCTGGTTATCTTGAACACTTCAAGAAACTGAGACTCTTATTTTCCTTAGTGTTTGATGTAAAAAGATGTAAAAAAAAAATAAAATCTGGAAAGTAGATCCCTCGGAAGCACCGAGAACAAGACAAACAGTGAAAATTGCAGACTCGGTTTGATTGAGTCTGTTCATGAAGAGTAATGGAAAATGCAACACTGCCCACGCCCCCTAGCACCGACTTAAGCAGTATTCAATTTTCAAATCTAAATGAGTTGAAATCAATGATCCCGAAGGACCAGAAAATATAACAACACTGAGATGAAGTCGGGGCGACTTTTTACGGCCGCCACACAGCACTTAACACCCGCTGTTGTGAAGTAAATAAAATCTGGAAAGTAGATCCCTCGGAAGCACCGAGAACAAGACAAACAGTGAAAATTGCAGACTCGGTTTGATTGAGTCTGTTCATGAGCAGTAATGGAAAATGCAACACTGCCCACGCCCCCTAGCAACGGCTTAAGCAGTATTCAATTTTCAAATCTAAATGAGTTGAAATCAATGATCCCGAAGGACCAGAAAATATAACAACACTGAGGTGAAGTCGGGGCGACTTTATACGGCCGCCACACAGCACTTAACACCAGCTGTTGTGAAGTAAATAAAATCTGGAAAGTAGATCCCTCGGAAGCACCGAGAACAAGACAAACAGTGAAAATTGCAGACTCGGTTTGATTGAGTCTGTTCATGAGCAGTAATAGAAAATGCAACACTGCCCACGCCCCCTAGCACCGGCTTAAGCAGTATTCAATTTTCAAATCTAAATGAGTTGAAATCAATGATCCCGAAGGACCAGAAAATATAACAACACTGAGATGAAGTCGGGGCGACTTTTTACGGCCGCCACACAGCACTTAACACCCGCTGTTGTGAAGTAAATAAAATCTGGAAAGTAGATCCCTCGGAAGCAGCGAGAACAAGACAAACAGTGAAAATTGCAGACTCGGTTTGATTGAGTCTGTTCATGAGCAATAATGGAAAATGCAACACTGCCCACGCCCCCTAGCACCGGCTTAAGCAGTATTCAATTTTCAATTCTAAATGAGTTGAAATCAATGATCCCGAAGGACCAGAAAATATAACAACACTGAGATGAAGTCGGGGCGACTTTTTACGGCCGCCTCACAGCACTTAACACCCGCTGTTGTGAAGTAAATAAAATCTGGAAAGTAGATCCCTCGGAAGCACCGAGAACAAGACAAACAGTGAAAATTAAAGACTCGGTTTGATTGAGTCTGTTCATAAGCAGTAATGGAAAATGCAACACTGCCCACGCCCCCTAGCACCGGCTTAAGCAGTATTCAATTTTCAATTCTAAATGAGTTGAAATCAATGATCCCGAAAAGGCTGCTTGAATTACTAAGATTCTCAGTTTATCCTTTAAAGGGTCATGCTCTGAGATGAACACCGCTATGTATTAGCAGTTCTAAAACAATGGAACGTTTGTGTTGTCGGGTTTTATGTTTTACCGACAAAATTTGTCATATGGTATAGACTGTACTAAGAGTTGCTTGCCAATGGGTACTTTGATTTGTGGTAAAGGGCTTTAATATATATGTTCACTGGTAGCGGATAAACCTGAATGACAGTTGACCGTAGCAGTTCGCTTGCTGCTAAAGAGGAAAAAATACTGAGAATATTTGTTTGTTTCAATGTTGAGATAGAGAAAACCTAGACCATATCGAAAACAATAGATACGTGATCAAGGAAACTCAAGTTATTTGCTCGGAAATAACACGCATTACTTTTTTCGAAAAAAAAACAGTCTAAAAAAGCAATCTTCCGTCAATTAATATACTTTGTCCGTTTTAATATTGTGACAAAAACTGTTACAGTTTTAAAATTCCTCTAGGATTTCGCTCTTGATTGCACTGTATGCGCTGCCGTGTATTCTTTCCTCCTGGCAGAACAATTTAGTAATATGAGATAAACAAAAAACACTCAACTATTAATTTAAAAATGATTACTAAACTTCATTGGTAATTGAAGTCACATTGGTATTACAGCTTGTGTAGTTTGTTTTAGATAAATGTTGCTTAAAATAAATCAGTTTTGTGTGTACAAAAAAAAAACAACAGAGCAAATGCGTGTTACACCATCGAAGTATGTTTTGCCCGAAACAGATAAAAATAAAACAGAGATGCTATTTACGAAATAGATAACACTTGTTTCGTCTGTTAAAGATATCGGTTACTAGATGTCTAGGGACAGTTTGCTAAAATCAAAAACATCCAATAACAAAGATCACAATAATTTAAGACTACTTTGCCAGATCTATTTTAATACAAGGTTTAAATGTAAATAGCCAGTAATGGTTGACGTTTAAAATTAGAATAGATTTCTGGCAGATGTCGTAAATATTTTCTTTGTAATAGGTTTTTTGCTGGGAGTGTAACTTGTGTCCTTGTAGAAATTAATGTACAAATGTTGTTTTGATGAAAATGAATGAATCCTTGTTATCACTAGCGGAATAAGCCGGGGTGTACCCGGCGCAGACATCTATTCTAAAATCTGCAATGTGTACAATATTTAACGTTTTCTTCTATGTATTCACAAGCTACAGGCAAGGAAATTTTCCGCTCGCTTCGCTAGAACATCATTGATAATTATTATTAATACCACGTGGTGTTATATCCATATGCATATTTAAATACGCTGGTATATGCTGAATAAGTTTTAGAACTAAATTTGATAGCACAGAACATAGTCTTTTTCGCTTCCTTCTCAAACCATCATTTGCTTTAAATAACAACACAGTTGCTATATTTCTAAAAAATGAAAGCTTAAAAAGCATACATCGTTTTTGGTTGCTCCGCTTGCAACTTTTAAACAAGATATAGATAGATATATCTTTTATTCCACCATAAGATGAGAAGCATACAATTCACATCATAATAAAGAAATTATATGAACATATAATACATAGACAAAACATATCTATTGAACACAAAAGAAATGAGAAATGATAAGGTGTAAAAGCAATTTACATTGAGATAAATGACAATTTATAATTTCTAATAATGAATGTTTAAGAGCTAGTCCATGATATTATTTTAAGTGTACATAAACAACAATAATAGTGTAAAACATACGGCATGTAAATATTTATCAATATGCAGTTTTTTAGTTTCATAATTAGTAAGAAAATGTGTATTAAACATATTTTACTGAGTTTTCATTAATACATCAATTTTGAATGAACATTCATTATTGTCCTTTTGGATATTGCATTATAATTTATAACTGTATTACTTATACGTAATGAAACGTAAAATGCAAATAAATACATCCGCTGTAACCCCTCAAACAGAAAACAGTGTTGTTCTATTTATACAAAAAACACTCAATAAACACTGACCATTACAAACTTATTGATGGCACTGTATCAAGCATGCAGACTTTGAAAAAATGTTGAATGTTTCTAATAGTCCATAAATATTTCACGTACTATAACTACATGAATTAAGTTTCGTTTTTCAATTAGCTCTAACATATTCACTTTGATAATGACCTAATCTCGAAAGTCGAAAATATTAGACCACATAATGAAACATGTTAAAGAATTTTCTCATTAATCATAAGTATGTCCGTGCCTTATTTGTCTTAGAGCGAAAACGAAAGATTAAAAGGCAAATAATGCAGGAAATGTTTTATCATTCAAAGTTTTTTTTATCATAATGAAATAGCACAAACATTTATATTTACATAAGATAAGTTAATAGGCACTATAGAACTACACTGCATGTGATTTTAATTAAAGGATGTTTCATACAGTGTGTCACACACAACTTTCGAACAGTGTCATTTATAAAACGTAATCATAATATGTGTATACTGTCTAACAGTGTCATTTATAAAACGTAATCATAATATATGTATACTGTCTATATTATGTTTTAATGTATTGCCTTAAGTGAAAGGCACCTGGAAATTCAAAGATTTTGTGAGATGATGAATAAAGCGCACAATTATTTTATAGCAGGAAGTTCTTTGAGAATCGCTGATACTCATAGTTGGGAAGCCAGCTAGCATTTCCAGTATTTGATTTCGGAAATTTAATTGGCAAAATGTCACAAACAGTTCATTTGGTAGTGATTCATGTATTTTTCTCCAGAAAACTTGCCTCAATGTATCGTTTTCAGTACAGAACAAAATCAGGTGTTCTGCAACAGTTTCTGTACACAGTTTGCAGAGTGGGCAATTTACAATGTATGGCCTTGAAAATAATTTATTAATAACTAATACTACCGTCCTACAATATTTCAATTGATCCCGGTATATTTGACTAAAGTGCCATGGGACACATGGTTTTATTTCACTATGTATACTGAAAAATTCGTGCAAGCTTCTGTCACTTGATGCACGTGCTTCAAATTCTATGTTCGCTAATTTCTGTACTGCATATTTCACTGTCTTTTTCCATGATTCAAATACCGGAAATTCTCCATCACAAATATATCTGTTTAAAGTATCTAACAACTTATATTTACCCAGAATTCGGTATATGTCTGGTATAAACCCAGTGGTTTTACTCGGGCTTTTTAAAAATATGAATAATCTGTTAAGAAATATCTGTTTTACTTTTTTGCTAGTATCTAGATGACATAACTGACCAAAGAATTGTAATTTTCTTTTATCGATCTCGTGTTCAATAGAGGTGAATCCTAAGCAACAGAGCGCCACGTCGGTTCTGCTTGAGCGCGGAAGATTTTGCATATATTTCACGCACTGGCGATGCGCTCTTTCTAGGATTTGTACCTGCGTTGATGATAGATCATTCCAAAGTTCACAGCCAAAAAGTGCTTTAGGTATCACAACAGTCTCGTATAAATGCTTTTGTGTGACAGGATGAAGACCATTTACATGTACGCCACAATTAGATAAACTAAAGAATGTTTTCCGTAATTTGTCACAAGCATTTTTAATATTGTAATGAGTATCCATATATTTGTTGCACACTACCCCTAGATGAGTATAAGTTTCCGTCTCATTGACTTGATCGGGACCTAGGCTCCATTTACGGGAAGTGTTTTGAAAGGAGGCATGTGTCTCGTTAAAAACAATAACATTACTTTTTCTAGCATTATATTGATAGCGTTCTTTTTTCGAATTTTCATAACATATGTTCATAAGATTATCTAGTCCCGATTTACTGTACGATATTAGCACCATATCATCCGCATGCGTAGGGCAGCCATATCTCGTTCCATGCAACGTCATTGAATTTTGTGAATTGTCAATGGTGTCTAATAGGCTGTCGATAAATACTATATAGAGCAGAGGGCTGATACACTGACCTTGTCTTGTTCCTTGGAGTATTGGGAAAAAACTGGAAATATGTCCATGTGATCGTACGCAACTGAAAACGTCATCAAACATGTTCAGGATTACTTTAAATATACAGTCATTTATGCCAGTTTTATATAATTTTAACATCAAAATAGTGTGGTTCACATGGTCGAACGCCTGCCGAACGTCCAGAAAACACGTATACAGTTTGCTGTTATGGTCCCTTGCGTGATTTATACTTTCACGTAACAAAAATGACGTCATAGTACAGCTAAACCTTTTTTGACATCCGCCTTGCAGGCTGTTCACTTTCAGAGTATTGTCTGTTTGCATGATATCAATCAATATTTTTTCATACAATTTCAGCACCACTGAACATAAGCTTATTGCGCGATATGAGTCTGGTTCCGATTTCTTTTTCGGAGAGCCCTTATATAATGTTGAGATAATCCCTTTTTTCATGTCTGTCGGTATATATGAAAATTCTGTTATTTTCTGGTAAAGTCTTGTAATTAACGCTAATAAAGCGTTTCCGCCATGTAATATGTGTTCATAGTTTATTTTATCATAGCCACAAGCTTTACCGTTTTTACAAAGTTTCAAATTCTTTTCAACCATTTCTTTTGTAATATGTATGTTTTTTGACCTTTTGCTTGACAACATCGATTTTACCGTACACAACTCCGTTTCACATTCCATTAAGCGTTCGTTATCGAAAGTGTCATGCTCTGTTGGGGAATAAAGTTTTGAGAAATATGACCTCCAGCCGTCGTTAATATCTTTCGGAGTGTTGCAAATACGTCCCATAAAATCCATTTCAAATACTTTTGAATGGTTTCGCGGCTTTCTGTGTTTATTTATAAGCCGCCAGAACTCGTTGTTGTCTATTTCAGCTGCCATGTCTATTTCTAACTCCACGCTTTCTAAATGCTGATGTACCTTTGTACGATGTAACTGTCTGAATCTGTTCTTTGATAGTTTATAATCCTTGTAAGTTTGCGATGTTTCGGTTCTAGGTCTATTTTCGGTAATCCAGTGGCGTCTTTTTACTTGCATAGCCTCATGTAGTGCTGAAAGTTCCTGATCCCAGTATGGTTTGATGTAAGATTTAAATTTGACTCTGGGGATACAGGTATCGGTCGCGTCCCGAACACATTTAACTACAAGTTTATACAAGTTATCGATATCTTCTGTACATGATATTTGATTAGTCAATGATTCTTTTATACGTTCATCGTTTTCTAAAAATGTACGATATTTTTCTAGATCACATTTCTTTACATTTTTCCAGTTGATAATATTTTCAGGTCCATATGAAACTTCCGACAGAGGTATTTCAATCTTACATAAAATTGGGCGGTGGTTTGAAACATTTAAGCAATTATCGTCTTTGATTTCACATGCATTGATGTAATCAATATAATCACTTTGTATCAGTATGTGATCAATCAATGTTTCCCTTTTGCTGTTATATGGGACATTACTGAACATTGCTCCAGTGCACACTGGTAAACCGTTTATAGCAACAAGTTGATGTCTTAGCATAATATCAACTAATAAATTGCCCCTGTTATCACAATGGAATGTGTTCTCGTGTCTCGAGGGAAATTCAGTATTAAAATCACCCATTATAAGTAATGTACCTTTATTTCTATAACTACATAATATCCTTTCAACATCATCGATGCTATTCTTGTAGGTACAAATTGAATGGTTTTTACATGGCAGATATACTTGGAATACATATAAATAATTTCCAGGAGATGTATTAATTTCTATCCCTATAATATATCTGGAATACAACTCCAAAGTGGATATAACATTGTCTAACCTTTTATGCCACATTATTGATAGGCCACCTTTACCGACACGTCTATTTCCCGGTATTTGTAAATCGGGGTCAGAAAAAGAATGGTTTTTATATTTGTTATGTATGCAATCGAGGAAGTGCAAGTCATGGGGGAAAAGCCAATGTTCGCTTAGCCCAATAATGTCAATATAAGATTTTTCAATTAAGTCACAGAGATAACTTGCACTGGACATGATACCTGTTGCATTCCATGTTGCAATGTTAAGACATGTACTCATTTAGTAGTCATCTATGCCCTCTGTGCTAAGCACACTATACCTATTATAACTGCTTCCAGTTCCGTACCAGTCTTGTGCTGAATACTTTGATTGGTCTACTGCAGAATTGTATTCATTACCTGTATAATTGTCTCTATTATTGCGTCTTTTCAATGCATTATAAGGGAGCCAAGGTCTACATGTAACACCTGCTGGCCAGAAGTATGGATCTTCAGTAAGCAAAGATGCAGTATCATCGTCTTCGACATTTAATCTAATCACGACATTGTTGAACCTTCGTTTCCTGTAAATAGTTACGTTTGTTACTTTTGGCCCACGTCTGCTAACATAATCAGCAATTTTCTCCTCTGATATTGTGGGCTTAAATCCTCCAACAAAAAAGCGTTTGGTTTTCTTTTGAATATATTTCTCGAAATTTTCATCATCATTTTCATGTCCGTGGGCGTCGAATTCTGCTTTGTCTGCATCATATATACGGCGACTATTATAAAATTCAAACATTTGTTTTCGACGTTTTCTACCAGCGGCAATCTCTTTGTTTATTATGCCAAAATTCATAGTTTTATTTCCTTTATAGTGTCTTGGGCCGTTGCTGTCTCGACTTATACTTGGGTGTCTATGACGACCTCGCGGCGTGACAGTTGGGATTGGCATACCGTCGGCGGATCTACTCCCCTCTACATCATTCTTATTTGAGGGTAAAGCGGAATGTCTATTGTCTGCTGATAAGCCATCTAGTAGCTCCTGTTGCGTATCACGTGACATATATTCGGTAACGGGTGTCCGTCCCGGATGAAACATTGCAGAATTGGTAGGGTATTGGTCTGTCTGTCTTTTTTGATAACAAGAGTCTCTCTCTAGGCCAGAAGTATAATGAAGATCCGTCCGAACTATGTGATTCTCATTGTTTTGACGTTGAATAATTTCCTGAGACATTATAGCTTGATCATTTAATGTATGAGCATGATCATTTTTGTCAGACTCGGAAGGCAGCATCGAGTCGTTGCCACGCTGACTTGAGTATTGCTCTACAAACTGCTGAAAACTGTTTACTGTAGCAAATAAGTCAATTACTTTGTTTTGTAATGTTTTCATGTTATTAGAATTATCCAGTGATTGAGATTTACACCTTATTTGTACATCTGTTATTGTATCTTCAAGTTTTGTGATACTTTGCTTGGCCTTTGTTAAGCCTTCGAAAAGAGCATTACAACAATCTAAGGTATTAATCCAGGCAACAAATAAAACTTTCTGCTTACGTAATATAATCACTATTCAGACAGATTTTCCTATATAAGTGAAAGCGCTAAAAGCTAAAAGCATGAAAGTTTGAGCTATATTCTCTCGAATGTATTCATTAAGTATAACGTATTTCCAAGGTAGTTTAAAACAAAACAAAAAGGGCGAAACACAAACTTTATACACCTCTCCCACCCAAACGAAAAATCTTGGATCCGCCTCTGGTTAACAAAATCAAACGAAATGTAGTTTTATATTGGGACAGATATAGAAAACAAGGATGAATTTGATTGTAACTAAAGAAGACAAATGCTTTCAGTACACTTTCACGGAAGATAATAAATATAAAAACATCGACCTTTAGTTTGATATTTTATATTGCAGGCCTACAGTGCGTGCATACTTTTATATGCGCTGATATAACGGTAACCCATTCGTCTTTATTTGTCTACAGGCACATAATACAATGTATATGAAAATTTAATAAACTGCGAGTTTTTAAGGGGACGCATATTGCTACATTCACAGTTCATACAGCAATGCGGAAGGGGTGCATATTCAAGAAATCGATGGTGGGAAAATAAAAAACATATTCCTAAACTGATATAATACTGATGGACACCTGTAATATTCAGTATTTTGTGGATAAGGATGTGGTACTATGAATGTAATAGGAAAACAGAGGTCTTTGTGAAAGTACATTCAACACAAAATATTAAGCTTTTGTATAAGGAAAATACAGGTTTTTTACAATAACAGTGTTCCAAATAATGTTGAAGGGATGAGATTTTCTTTCTAACACACCAGGTTTGCTTAAACATGTAAAAATTTAACGCCACGTCTGTTCATCTCGGGATAGACGCCATATTTCTCATTGATAAAAAATGTAAACAAAAAAATCAGAGTGGGATTAGCATTGCAAGGGCATAACATGACATTCTACACAATGAATACCTTAGAACAGATATCTAAGATGCTACACAGGTCAGGCGGGTTAAATGCATAATGTCGATCACTTGAAATTCATCTTGAAAAGGTGGTTAATTTTAGTTTGTTTACATGGTTTTTAATTTTCCCACGACTTCTCGGCGATTCACTGCAAATGTATTACTGCGCCGGACGAAAGGTAACTCTAATAAACAACGGGAGACAACTTAGGTGTAAGCACGTGTACGATTTTTAAAAAAAACATGTCGATGATTATAATTTCTTATCAAATAATGAATCCTATTCAGATATTCGTCTTTAATATTAGAAAATTATTAATTTCTGTGGACATTTGTCAAATAATATTACTTACAGTGGACTACTTTGCGCATCAAACTGGTTTCCGCTTCAGTTGTGAGGCACTTCCGTTATACTTTTTGACAACAATAACAAAACACAAAATGAATCAATAAAGTCACTTATAAACCGACTGCTATTTAAATCAGTGTAAGTAAAGTTGTTGTTAGAACATTATACATGTTCGTTACGTTATGAGATAAAGTTTATCTTGAACTGCATAATCCATTAATTACGTTTAGATGATATTGCATTTACAACTTATTTGACCCCGTTTTTTTACGTGAATGACAGCATTCTCGTGCAACTCGTGCAAACAGATTATGAAAAGTATGGTGGAGAATTCAAGGACAAATTATAAATGACATTAAAGTGAGGATAACTGTATATTCTTCCAGTTTTGATCATTGACATTCCTGCTGTTTATTATAGTAACTTTTGTGAACAAGATTAGAATGTTGCTTTTGCACATATACACATTGATTGGACCTCTCAACCAAATTTCATACCTTATTTTAGGGATTTTTAAGACAATACAATTCAAAAGTTTGTTGAATGTGATTTGATATTTAAGTGCATTGTAGTTCATGAATACCAAGTTAAAAATTAATAATGGCAACATTTCTAGGCCTTTATTGTAAGCCACTAGACTTCTGTAACGATACATGTTTAATGTATTAAGGGGAATATACTCTTTTAGTTTTGTAATGTGGCATTCCTTGACCACCGTATCTTTTCTTATGCACTACTTTGTAAACAAACTAAATAATGTGTTTTAGCTCACATATGCGAAATGAAAAGCAAGACAGTGAACTTATTTCACATTCTTTCTTTAAATTAGAATCTGTAGGACATTGATAAATGTTTGGACAAAGTGAAGCACTATTATTTTCGCACCAAAAAGTCTTAATTGTTGACTTTGAATGTACACAAGAAGTCTTATGTAATTCAACAATAACTTTCTTGTTTCAGTTTTTCTCATTTTTATTTTAGTGAGCAATCCTTTGTGTACTTAAAACAGTTGAAACAGTATTCATTTCATTTACCAAAACCTTGTACTTTTTTGCAGGTAAATTTTATAATACCCCACCCACTTTTTTCTAATTTCAAAGTATGTGTCCCCTTAATACTTCAACCAAGAGGGCCAGCCTAGTATTATATCGCTTACCGCACTCAGATGAAACCATGATATCGGTAAACATGTTAGAGGACTTCTATACATGTTTACAGAATATTTAAGCTCTAGACAAGAAGACTTGTAAAGTTTTTCTTAAAAAAGGCTATGTAAAATAAGTTGCCCCAAAAGGCGGAGACAACTTTTAACCCAGAGGCATGACTTTTAAACATTTGGTAGAGAACCACTACGCAATGGTACATGCTAAATCTGTAAGCTCAAATGCTCGAGGGTTTAGACGAGAATGTTTTAAACTTTTTTTCTAAATAAGTCCATGTAAATTTACAAAACAGGTTACTAAGTAATAAATAGTAGAAAAAATAACCGTTATCTGAATGTACATATACATAAACAGTAATTAGTGTTCAATTCACACTAACAGGTATTTTCCATATAATCGCAATGTTAATTCTCTTTACAAATTGCTTAAATATTTTGTTAAGACGAGGATAAGAAAATATCAGACATCTTTGAAATAAATCTGCACATATTCTTGATAAAAGATGAAACAGTTCATATGTTGTCTATATATATATATATTTTTGTCTTTACACTTCACTATATATTTTGCATGTATAATACATACACTCTATATATTTTGCTTGTATAATATATGTATAGTTTTATCATTTATATGTTATATATTTTTTTTAAACTTTTCCGTGTATTATATTCTACATTAGGTACATTTTACCTAATGAGAAAACTCGCAGTCCTAAATCGCAGTCCATTGTTCGTTTCGAGTGAATGGCCATTTTAACAAAGTATGACACTGAAAGGTCAGTCTTTTTCACGATTTCTCGATTTCTTCGTGGCGTCATTCATTTCTTCGGCAGGCGTTGGAGGCGACCTAGCTATTGACCCAGATTTGAACTTGTTTGGTGTGCTTTCTCCGTGCATCACGTATTTGTCCATTTGTGTTTGTCCGCTAATTTGGGCATGTTGTGATTTATTTTTATGTTTACGTCTAGGTTTCTTTTGTTGTCTATGATCATGAGGCTCCGTTAGGATTATTTCGGGTTTACCACTGTCTGTAGCCTTGTTTGACCCTTTTACTGTTTGATTTTGGTCCCCATCGGCGCCCTTCATCTCGACCGACTGTATATCGTCATCGTCGTCTGAAGTATCTGAGGAGCTCGACGGGGTATCTGACGACACTTTATCGACAGGACATTGACCTTGTTTATGTCCTGATTTTTGACAAGAAAGACATTTCCATTCGTTTTTACATTCATTGATTAGATGTCCTTCTTGGAGACATTTTGTGCATTTCAATACTTTTTTAGCCTGGCCCCTATGTATTACGCGTGCATTAAATTGTCCAAAGTTCATAAACTTGTTCAGCGGAGCTTTCAGTGATGATGTTTTAATTATCACGAGACGGTCTCCAGTTTCACAGTTAGTCAATTTACCTTTTATGCGAAGTTTTTCTCTAGCAATAGAAATGACTTCAAGTCCTTTCAAAATTAGAGTTCTAGAAATAACTCCGTCATCAGCAGATAAAGGGATATTTTGTATTCTTACCATTGTAGTGTTCTCATAATCAGATCTTAATGGGTTTGTCATTAAGATTGGTAATGTTTTTCCCCTGATGGTTACCCCTTCAGATATCAATGTAGCTTTGTCCTCCAGGTTATCCAGGTAAATTCTCCACATGCCCCGAACCCGCTGAAGGCCTGTGATATGTGTTTCATCAATCACTTCAGATATACTCATGAATATTTCTTCATGCTTCAACCAATGTTCAAAATCCGGTTTCTTGTTCCCATACAGACTTTTCTCTTGGAAAAATACTAATGGGACGCCATGTTGTTTATTCAACACTTCACTGTCACTTACATTTTGGAACAAATTATCCCTTTCTGCGCTCATGGTGTCTATATATTGTCCTTTTATATGTATTTATATATACTCCAATTTATTTTTGTATGGTTTAATTGCCTAATATCACTTTTGAAATTAATGATATAGTCCAATTTATTTGTGAGTAAGAAAACACTGCCTTAGCCTGTTAGTGTGAATTGAACACTAATTACTGTTTATGTATATGTACATTCAGATAACGGTTATTTTTTCTACTATTTATTACTTAGTAACCTGTTTTGTAAATGGTTGATTACTTTCATGTATTGTCGTTGAATGCACAAGGTTTGAGAGATCGTGAAAAACGTGAACGTTTAAAGCAATATGTTATAAATCAAAAGGTCGATATCTTGCTTTTGCAGGAAACCCACTTCACGCCTGATATTATAAATCAAGTACAAATTGAATTTAATGATTGGGAGGTATTTAATTCATATGGGACAAGTCACAGCAGTGGGTGTTCAGTGTGTTTTAATAATAGGCATGTGTATGACATAATTGATTTTGAACTAGATGTAAATGGTAGATTTGTTTTCATTAACGTGATGATAGAAGGTAATACTTATACTTTGATAAATATTTACGCAAATAATGACAAAAATAGTAGGAATATTTTCTTTAAAACTATAGATAAACTTATAAATGAAAAATCTCAGGGTATGAAAATTATTGGAGGAGACATGAACGATACTCTTCAGCTAATCGATAGGGTAAATCGAAATAGTAATATAAATAAAACACCGGTAAAAGGTCTTTCATCACTTATAAAAGCACACAAATTAAGTGACATATGGCGCGAATTAAATATAGACAAACGACAATATACATGGCGGAGGAAAAATGGTACTGAGAAAAGCAGAATAGACTTTTGGTTAATTGAAAACAATTTAATTCCATTAGTACAGAATACAGATATAAGGCCAGCTAGTATTAAGTTTACGGACCACCTAGCAATATCGATAAAGATAATGAAACCCGAAAGAAGAGGTAACGGATATTGGAAATTAAATAACATGTACTTAAATGATGAAGAGTATGTTAACATTATCTCTAATGTGATAGAAAAATATGATGTAAGTAATATACCTCGACAACTATCATGGGAACTTTGTAAATTAGAAATTAAAGATAAATCCATAATGTTCGCAAAAAAGAAATGTAAACAAAGAAAAGAGAAAATAAATACACTGGAGAATAAACTACAAAGTTTTTATGAAAATTCAATGCCAGAATGTGAAATCGAAAGTCTAGAACAGGAGATCCAAAAGCTATATGAAATTAAAGCAAAGGGAGCGCAAATAAGGTCAAGAGTAGAATACATAGAAGAAGGCGAACAAAATACAAAATATTTTTTGAATCTTGAAAAATCAAGACAAACACGAAAACTTTTAAATAGGATTAAAGTAGATGATAAAAATATTACAGGTATCTCAAACATACTGAAAGAGGAAGTAAAATTTTATAAAACACTATATAAATCTGAAGGAACAAATATAGCAAGTATTTCGAAATATATTGAAGAAACATCTTTAGAAAATAAATTGACAGAGTCTGATGCTAATCTGTGCGAAGGTTTGATTACATGCAAAGAATGTGAGCAAGCAGTAAAAGATATGAAAGTAAATAAAAGCCCTGGTTTAGATGGCCTTACTTGTGAATTTTATAAAAAATTCTGGACTAAGATATGCTCTTTAGTTACTGACTCCCTAAATGAAGGATTTGCAACAACAGAACTTTCAAATACACAAAGACTAGGAATTTTATCATTAATATATAAGAAAGGTGACCCAAGAAACCTAGAGAACTGGCGACCGATAACATTATTGAATAACGATTACAAAATTGCAGCAAGGGTATTAGCAAATAGGCTTCAAAAAATTATTTATAAAATAATAAACACTGACCAACAAGGATATATAAAAAATAGATTTATCGGCTATAATCTGAGACAAATACAAGACATAATAGACTATGCGGAACAACTTCAAATAGAAGGAGCAATACTATTCTTAGACTTTAGAAAGGCTTTTGATACGGTTGAGTGGGACTTCCTTTTTATCGTACTTAAACATTTTGGCTTCAAACCAACTTTTATTCAGTGGATTAAAACACTTTATTCTAATAGCAAATCTTGTATCTTAAATAATGGCTGGAAATCTGAAAGCTTTAGCTTACATCGCGGTATAAGACAAGGCTGTCCGATTTCAGCTCTGCTCTTTATATTGGTAGCAGAAATAATGGCTTTGAATATTAGAAACTCGGATGATATAAACAGGCATAAAAGTAAATTCAGAAATAGGAAAGAAGTCAATAAAAGTTTCGCAGCTAGCAGATGATACAACTTTATTTTTGGGTAAAGAAACGGAAATTGAGAAAGCTTTGGAAATAATTTTAAAGTTTGGCAAATTGTCAGGATTAAAATTAAATAAAAACAAAACTGAAGGAATGTGGGTCGGTAAATTAAAATTCAGCAAAAAACAAATTGGCGGGATAAATTGGCCTGAAAAACCAGTCAAAGTTTTAGGCATTTATTTTGGTCATAATGCATCTAAATGTGCTGAATTAAATTGGGAAGAAAAAATTGTCAAATGCAAAACCATAATTGACAAGTGGAAAAAAAGAAAAATTTCTATTTTTGGCAGGGTTCAAATAATCAAAACACTAATCATACCAAAGTTCACATACGCTTTTCATGCACTAGAGGTTCCAAAATGTGTAATTATAGAGATTAACAAGTTGATATTTGATTTCCTCTGGAATGGTAAACAAGAAAAAATAAAAAGAACTACACTGATTGGAAAGAAACTTAACGGGGGAATTGAAATGATTGATATTGAGTCTTACATTAGCGCAATTAAAATTAAATGGATAAACTCCCTTCTAGATGAAATACAAGCTAATTAAAATTAAATGGATATAACTTTCTCGTATTCTTTATGAATATTGATAGTCCAAAAAGTATTAATACAACAACTCTACCAAAGTTTTATCAAAATCTTCTAGACATCTGGATTAATTTGAAAAACAAAGAACGGTATCATTGTAATACCTTTTACGATATTAGAAAGGAAATACTGTGGGGTAATAGATTTATTAAACATAATAAAAAATGCTTAATATTTCCGACATGGATTAGATCAAAATTAATTTTTGTTAATGATATTATCAATGATAATGGCGAAATAGAGGCTAATTTTATAAGACAGAAATTATTAAATAAAAATAATTGGATTGCAGAATTTAACACATTGGTAAACGCTATTCCAAAAAAGTGGAAAAGAAGTTTACGGTCTGAAGTTTCGTGTTCAACATACGTAAAAACTGAGCTGAAAATTAAAATTGGAAATGACGATCTTAAGAGTAGTGACAACAAAACAATATATAACCATCTAGTTTCCAACCGATGTACAAAACCATATATACATGATTATTGGAAACAACATCTTGAATACGATATCCAGTGGAACACCTTCTATGAATTCATACACTCTTTACAAGATAATAGAATAAAAGAATTCAAGTATAAATTAATAAATAGAATATTTCCATGCAATGAAATACGATACAGGTGGAAAATGTTAAACTCACCTAACTGTTTAGTTTGTAACCAAGTGGAAACTTATGAACATGTTTTTGTAGAATGTCCGAGAACAAATAACATATGGGCGGATGTCCATAATGTACTTAAATCTTGCGGCATATGCAATAATATACGACATTTAAAAACTATTGTTATAGGATATAAGATTTCAGATCCGACCTATTATTATATTAATACTATACTGTCTCTTGTCGGATTCTGCCTTTATAAAGCTTATTTCCTTAGCAACTGTCGAGAACGTAACTATGATATTGTTAATCTGTTTAAATCTGAATACAGAATTATGTTTAAATATCTTACCAACAGGAAAGTAAACAATCTTTTCACACTTAAATTTCATGAATATGCAGAATCATGATATAATAACAGAGAATGAACTACATATTTGTTTATTTGTGCCATTTTACTTGTTTATATACACTTGTTTTTGTACAATGATTGATTAATAAAAAAAAAAAAAAAAAAAAAAAAAAGTCCATGTAAATACAAGTGAACCTAGTGACAAATATGAGACTTTAGACAAGAAGACTTTTTAAGTTTTTCTTAATATTCCAGGGCGGGGCATAGTTTGACGTCAGAGTAAATGGAAAACTATAGGGTGGGGCCATTAGGACTATGATTTGAATAAAATGATAGAAAAGTACTACACAATACCTCTATATACCATATAGGGGGAAATGACCACGTGCCCTGGCGGCAATGCTGTTTGATGAATCAGAAAAAGATTGAACGATCTAGGTAGAGGGTCGAACAAGGAACATTTTTGTAAATTATTTTGAAACGAGGCAATCAGTCTTTAACATTCAAGAACATGTTCTAACGATATCTACTTTATAAGGCGTAAAATAATTGTTCGTTTCTGGTATCCCGACCTACCCTAAATTTTTGGCCCGGCCCTAAATGTTTTTATGGCCTTGGAGAATTTTTTTTTTTTTTGCAACTTTTTAACAAAAAGTTGCTAAACTAGACTTTTTATGCTTTAAACATGGTCAGTGATGTTAGAAATCAACTTACTGGTGCTCTAAAGGCATAACCCCCTTATTTGTATTCATTTTTTGACTCAAAAATAATTTCTGAAAAGTCTCACTTAATAAAAAATAAAAAACAAATTCCGACCTACCTAACCTAATTTTTTTGAGCATGTTACCGGAAACAAAGATTATATTCTAGGCCTAAGGGAAAAGTGACTACGCGCTTTATCGGTCGTATTTTTAACAAATCTGAATAACTTGATAACATCTTGGTAGAGAATCACCCGAGACATATTTGTAAAAAATTAATTTTGAAATCGGGCGACTGTTTCCTTAGAAGAATACTTTTAAAGTTTTATTCTGTTGCCACAACAACCAGACAGTTTTGCACGGAACAGAATTCCTTAAAGAGCTGTGGTAGAGGACAATCCGATGAACATCCAAGTTTCATCAACTTCTATCAGATGGTGGACGGTAAGTGATCATAATAGCTCACCTTTAGCACGTCGATATCAGGTGAGCTAAAATGTAAGTAACAAACTTTTATATAGAATAACACTTAAATGGTTTCTTGCATATACTCGAGGTAGCGGTTTCGTATAAACAATAAATAAATGTAAAGAAATCTCAAAGAACTTACTGTAAAGTTAAGAACGTAATCAAGTATTATCAACTCGGTTAAAACTTACAACTCGTTTAAATGGGTCAACCGTATTGTTGTACTTATAAAATAGGCTGGCCCGGTTTACAGGTTGGTCAGGGCTACGATATGTATTGTATTTTGCCATCAAAATATTTCTATGAAATGCTTCTTCCCCTTCCGTTTGGATCCGTCCATGTTTACAAACACGTTTGTATATTTTATTGACTGTACGACACTCATTCCATGACCACAAATAATAACAACACTGCGTCCATATACGGAGCGACATAACGTCACTGTTTTGATGACGGTTTTTGTGATACATAGAACACAACCAATAGGTCTCATAAAGTGAATTGATGTCCTGCTTACAAATAATAGTAGCCGGTTTTACAACACATCCATTCCCCTGGAAATATACAACATCATGGGCAAATTAACATTTTATTCTTTTTTTAGATTCAGGTGTTTACCAGAGAAACCTCATTCCGATAATTAACATTTAACGAGCATAATCATGTGACGATATCATTTACATCGCGGAATACTACTTTCCATTAGTTACAATGAAATCAGTTTTGTTCGCACGTGTTATGAAGCGAAAAGGTTTTATTGGGTCTCAACAAGATTAATCTTTAATCTCTCCTTGACAGAACAAACTATTTGTAAGAAAAAACTGGGATTGACTTAGGGTCATTGACTCTTGTCTTATTAAACGAAATATTCTTGCTTAAAGATATCAGAATGATTATCAATGTTTTAGCAAAAAAGCCTTCTCTCCTATTTCCTTATCACTATTACAATAAATCATTAACGAAATGACTTAAATAAATAAAATATATTTAAATCAATAATGAATGTACAATGTATAACGTTATTAAATAACATACGCTTTCAATCTGATTATTTCTTTTCATTATATTGGGTAGTTCGTAAAAAAAGGTTCGGTGTTCCCTCAATTGAAGACGCGCGACGTCAGGAGGCGTACGTCACCTAACCATTATGTCTCTGACAGATATAAAGATGTTACTTGTTTAGATTCGATAATTTAAGTGCAAGTCAGACAATATATTGTTTATTGTAGGAGCACATACGTCGAACTTTTTACACATGTCTGTAATAACAGAATGATCTTTTAGTACAGATTGTTCTATTCAAGGTGGTCATCACTATAAAACTGACCGCCTAAACTTAGACTAGTAGAAATGTATGCATGTATATAACTTAACTGCTGTTATATCAAACAGATTATATAAATTGAAATGTTCTACATTGTTAACAGAAAACTAGCTATTTTGTTAATGTATAAGACATTCTTAAACAATATAGCCATTTTCAAATTGACCGCCTGAAAAATGACCACATATAATATGAATAAAGTAATAATGTCCTGCGACTAGTAATCATTTATATATTAATGATGTATAAGTGAGCCGTGTCATGAGAAAACCAACATAGTGGCTTTGCGACCAGCATGGATCCAGACCAGCCTGCGCATCCGCGCAGTCTGGTCAGGATCCATGCTGTTCGCTTTCAAAGCCTATTGTAACCTGTTAGCGAACAGCATGGATCCTGACCAGATCCTGACAAGCATCCTTGAAATAATGTTAAGCTTTTGGCATGTATAAAAAAAAACAAAGTAAAATGTGCGATTTTTGTATACGGGTCAGTAAAAAAAAGCTTCAAATTTATACTAAAAAGCGGCGAAAGCAAGGACACTATTTATTTTAGATAGAGGGTTCACTGTATTATTAGACATGATAAATATGATGTACTGACTGGCCCATGCGGCCTAACAGTGCTCAAATGCAAGTATTGCAAGTTATAAGTATAAATCTGTCTTGTGCCTGAATGTGTGTATTCAATTAAATATAATGCTGGATTCTTATTTCCCTAACTGTAGGAAGATCACATTATTTTTTACCTATAAATATTATATGCATCTACCTAAATTTCTGCTTGGGACTTAGACACTTCATACCTCAGCAAATGAAGGTCTGAAAAAGGAAAAAGCACCATAGTGCTGAACTAGCTCGAACTTTGAGGGGGGGGGGGGGGGGGGGGGGGGGAGGTGTGGAGATTATTTCAATAAAAGCTGTGCAAGAGAGGTAATATACCTGTAAAGTGATTAATCCGTACTTAGCAGACGATTGGCAACACTAAGATTGTCTACGCAGAGGCATCAGATAGTCAAGGAATAGAACTGAAACCAAAGTCGACAGATTCTTTTTCTTGTTTCAAATGTACTTAATCTGTTATCTTATTCGCAGCTTTCAAACCGCAAATGATTCGGGTGAACTTGAATGAAGTAGGGATAGCCCTACAGCCCAGACTTCTTCTCAACTGGACAAAACCACAAAGCGTTAACGTTTTCCATTTGGCCTGAAGATTTCAACATCTCGTAACAATAACACTGCTATATGTATATGATCTACTTCAAATAACTTTCCAAAACAAGCTAAATAATATATTTTGTGCAAGTTGTCATTTCAATAAATGTGCCTTACCCTCCGGAACAACGCTTTCAGTTTTATATCTGCCTGCGGATTTTGACGAGTAACCACACTAAAGTAGAAGCTAAAATGTGGAACAAGATTAAGATATGCTCCTTAATGAATAGATTAAAAACGTTGTTCCGGGGACAGAGATCTTCGACTGTCAAGATGTAAGCAGTTTGCACGAAGAGAAAAAAAAAAACGCCATAATTTCGAGTATTATTCTTTCTCACATCCAAACGATGGAAAATGCACCACTGTCATTTTCGAAATTATAGAATTTGTGAATAGATGTAAGTAAAAATGATTACAACAGTGTTTGGTAATAATACTTAGGTTTTAAGTTTCACCAACACTTACTAAAAACGTTAACTAACTGTAAGTAACCGAAATGTACTCATGTACTGATACTTGAAATATCTGTTACATGGACCATGGTAAAATGTCTAAATCACCCATATTTCTAAACACCTAGTGCAGATATGTGCCTTAATATTTTTCATGAAAGTCCTCTGTTGCATTTGTAAATATATTTAAAAATAATTAATAAAATGTTTCTAGAAACTTTTATTAGTCATGTATCAAATATCATTCTATTAATCCAAGAAATTCACTTAAGATAAAACATAATCCTTATAAAAAAAAGATTCTCTTAAAGCGGTAAACCAGACTGAGGGTGTTTAGAATGTGAAGGTAGAACCAACTAAATGTATTTAATAGTAACCATACGAAAACCACTTCAATAGAACAGCTTAGTTCGGCTTTTAATAACAGTTATTTTTCGATTTCAATTTAAGCTGTTTCGGGTTCTGTCAGTAGGAGTGTTCAATTTATACGTTTATGAGAAATATAATTCATTTCCCTGGTTTATCTTACCCACAGCGCAAGGACGTCTAATATAAGACATGGTTCTTGACCACTCTAGCATGGAGCCTCCAATAAATCTCCGATCGACGGGTAGATATCTGCAAAGAAATTGAATTATTTTATTTTTTTCATTTTGCCTTTTATAGGGAATAACTTTGATAACATTGTCTTATTGAAATAAAGACGCATTATGGTAAATGGAATATCTCAGAATAAGATCCATTGTAATTAATCAGTTTGAACGGAATTGGCTTATTCGTAATAACTATGACAAAATAGCTATGAAATAGTAAAAACTCCACAGGTCGCTGAAGACGTCAAAAAGGAAAATGCTACAGTCTCGCCTTAATTGAGCGTGTTCACAGACGGTAGTGGAAATGCGTGCTTTCACGCCCTATAGCAGCAGGTTAAACAGAGCTCGACATTTGCACATGTTGCCTACACGAAAGAAAAACAAAACGACAATCGCAGATGCGCAGTGGTATACTTTGAACTTTCAATGATACAACAGTGCGTATTTTTTTTTGGAAAACGGCGTTTGTTCCAAGTTTAGATAACGAACGAACCCTAAACGAGAAAAGAACAAACTAGAATTGAATTTATAGCCGGAAGCCAAGGCTATTAGGCCTTTTTGTCATAGAATCTGTTGAAAGATAAAATTAAAAAAGCAAGCACCAAAGGGTCACAAAAACAATAACCAAAGCTATGAAAACGGGGAGCTTATACATTATAATTGACACTAAAGACGAACGTTGAACATTTGGTTGGTTTCTGACTTCAGTCGGGTTTTACAATAACCTAACTAATCTTGCATTTTATGTACCGTGTAGAAATTTAGAAATTACTGAATAACATTAAACAACACACATCTTTACGGTTTCAGTGCACTAAAGACAAACAGTTTTAAAAATTTTAATTAGTAAAATTTGTATGTAACAGTAACACGTAATCTTTGTTACAACTGGTCTCATATTGCCTTACAGTATTTGTTAAGTTTACGTTCAGCCGAGCTTATAAAACCAATCAGGTGAGATAGAACGCGTTTTTGTCTAGAACGCGTTTTCGTCTAGCAATGTCATTTCAATGTCATGTCATTTTCAGAGATAACATTTCCGA
Source organism: Mercenaria mercenaria (assembly GCF_021730395.1). Lineage (NCBI taxonomy): Eukaryota > Metazoa > Mollusca > Bivalvia > Venerida > Veneridae > Mercenaria > Mercenaria mercenaria. The sequence continues at coordinate 3,807,897 of NC_069370.1, read as the reverse complement.
AGGTTAGTGTTAGGAAATTGTAAAATAAAGTAAAAATGAAAGTTACTTAATTTTATGAAGCTGCCTATATCTCACATGTTATTGCCAACTTGTTTTTCTTTACAAAAGTGTTAAATTTAGCTAAATTAAATTAAATATAAACCATCTATTATGCTTTCGGCAAGATAGATGTGTTTGCAAATGAAGTTGCCAAAGTTACATTAAGCGGGTGATCTCTATTCCAAAGTTTCACACCATAGATCACACAATTAAGGTGGTGGACACATAGTAACAATCACCACTGACACACATATTTGACTACTCTTTCTAAACGGAAAATGATTGGAATATAGATATTTGGAGAAGGGGCACCAAATTACGGGTAGTCATAAGATTAAAGGAGTCTATATTTTTTAAGTAAAAGTCAGCCCGCTGAAGCTGTCTTACAGATACAGGCAATGCTTTTGATACATTAGAACGAGTCTGTACAATAACTGATGAAGTATTTAGGTGAGAGGGAAGCTCTCAGAAAGTAAATAAAAACAAAATACAAAACGAGAAATCAAAACAAATACAATGTAGGCAAATTCCATTAAATCTAAATATGTTGTATACGTAATTAAGCAAAATTTTGCAATGTTATCTTTGTTTATTTCAAGCTTGAAAGTGTCAAAGGAAACACTTCTGTATTAGTTTACGATAGTAAAACATCTGTAATGAAAGCTATTGTTTAAAGAAAAATCATTGTAGCTTAAACAAGTATTGAATATACTAAACAAGTTGAATAGAATAGGAAATTGCGAAACTCTGTCGAATTTTAAAATATACAATGCGAAAAGACATGAATATAATATTCATTTCATTGCATGTTGGCGTTTTTGCTGAAGCATCAAAAGTTCGTCTTTCTTTATCTATAATAGACAGAATCAATTTGACCAACATCCTTCATATCTAAAACAACGTAAAAGTGTCATATCAATGCAATATCAAAAATATGTAATGGATGTGTTTCACTCCCACCACACCATGCCTGCTATAAAAACATGTTTTTGCCAGACTATCTATCTTGGACAATTACAATAATGTATATTGTCTAAATGAAAACACTTATCTTCCTTTCATGCGTGTCTATGTATTTGCTAAACAAACAAAAAAAAAACGCTTTCGAATTCCAGTCACACTGTCACTGGATTATGCCATGTTTAGTCAAATGCATGCTAACCTTTATAAACTCCAAGCGTGATCGTACTTTTCCCATATGTCTTCTTGCATAACAGTTGTTTTTGTAAAGTTAAATGTTTAAGCCATTTATTCGCCAGTATTATAAGAAAATGAGATAATAAGATTGGAATATCCGGCTCGAGGGGAATTTTTTTAAGCGGTAACGAGGCTCTGCTGAGTAACCACGTAAACTGTTACCCGAGAGCCGGATATTCCAATCCGCATCTACAGACAGTGATAGAAATATTTTCTTGCATATCATATTCGAGAAATAATATTAAAAATTAAATCAAACGGATGTGTTTCTTTTTAGCACTAATTTCTTATACCTGCTTTGTTTTATGACTTGCGACGTAACGCTATGCTTTTAAAAATAAAATGACGTATTTTTGATCGAGACATATCCTATTAAGGATAAAGAGGAATTTGATTTTTAATATAAATATAAATCATTGCATAATTCTTTCGTATATATGTAGTTCGTTAAACGTCATTTACAGCATGAGAGTCATTTTATATCCCCGGATATAAGATGGAGTTTTCAAGCACTAGTGAAAACACGAGAAATTCCCGTCTGGTATGCAAGAAAATAGCAAATTAACAGAATTTTGATGAAGATACAACTTATACCGTCATGACCGTTGAAACACAGAAACACGGCCCTAACGTGAATGAGGTTTTATATAGTGTTTCTAGAGAGCATGAAGGGTGTGGCGCGTTTCATTATTTTTCATGAACAGACTAAGACAAATAGAACTCTCCTGTTATTTTACTTGGTTACGTTTCTTCTTATCAATTCTATTATCTTTTTCAATAACAGTCTTTTAAGTGTCCTGTGGAGGCTATAAATTAGGACTCAATTTAAGGAAATTTATACAGAAGGTTGCAAATGAGCCGCACCATGAGAAAAAAACCAGATCCAGTCAGGATCCGTACTTTTCGCTTTCAAACCCTTTTGCAATTAGAGAAACCGTTAGCGAACAGCATGGATCCTGACAAGACTGCGCGGATGCGCAGGCTGGTCTGGATCCATGCTGGTCGCAAATGCACTATGTTGGTTTTCTCATGGCGCGGCTCAAATCATGAAAATCTCTTAATACTGTATAAGCCAGGTGTTTGTCATACGCTGTGTTTACTTATAATATACACAGGTACTTATGAGGTATCTTACAGGTAGAAGGATGTGAAGTATCATTCAAAAATAATAAAAACAGGGAAGAATATCCAACAGGGAAAGCCACGTTCCAAAACAACTCCCTAAACGCGCACACTATCAACACACACGTACACCACACACATACAAGGACAAAACAAATAAATAAAGGAACACAGTGGGGCACCGCCTTTGAACGGTCAGTGGTAAAACCACCACTGGGAAGCTTAAACCGGTGTATGGTGCACCTAACCTCACTCTTACCCCCACCATGTTCCAAAGTCACAGGATAGTGTAAATAAAAGTCAACCCCGCCAGGTGACACCTAACATACGTAAAAATCCCTAAATTGTTAACGTAAATATAGTAACATTTCTATAAGCGTATGTATACAAACTTTATAAAGTACTACATTCGCGATTCTTGTCTGTGTTAAAAAAGACGAAAAAAAAAAAAACAAAGAAAAATATCAAACAGGGAGTGCCACGCACCAAAAGCACATCCTCCTCAAAACGAACCGCCCAGCACGCAAACGCGTGCACCACACACACACTCAAAGCTTACATATCAGGACAAAACGAACAACACACACACACACACACACACACACACACACTCAAAGCCAACACTTAAGGACAAGACGAACAATAAGCATACACACACGCGCGCACACAAAGTCAACACACAAGGACAAAACGAACAAACAAAGGAACACAGTGGGGCACCGCCTTGGAACGGTCAGTGGCAAAAACAACACTGGGGAGCTTAAACCGGTTTATGGTGCGCACCCAACCAGCCTTACGTCATAGTTCTTTTGCTTTTCTAAATGGGACTTTGGGCTTTAAATAGAAATATAAATCATACATGTTTATATAAAATTGCACGAAGCAACTCTTCAAACGTGATCACATATGTACTGCAATGTCAATGACATTTATATACTCCATCTTGTTTTTGTCAGATTAATTTAAGGATGCCTCATAAAATGTGCGGAGATAATTATAATCTGTCATTTTAGGTCACATGATTTTGATTAGATTACATTGTAAAGGAAAAAAGACCCAACTTCCTGTATTTCTAACAGAACAGAAGATTAATCATAATGCATCATTTGCAGCAACAGCGTCTTAAATTTAGAGCTCGCCAGGCTAGCTCAGTAAGCAGAATTTCTATCCCTGAGCACGGCGTATTTTTCATGTTTATTCAGCCGAAGATAGTTCGTCTTTAGTATTTCGTCCGCCACCTCTGTGTCATTTAAAAGATGTTCTCACTTACTTCGGGAGAGTAAGTCCGTATTTGAATAGAATTGTTCTTCAAAAGAGAAATCTTTAATTTTTTTTACAGAAATGAAAAGGCGACGTTCTCAACAAATGATACGCATGTCTGACAAGTGTCCTTTGTATATTGGAAATGAAACCACCTTTTGCCATACGATATTTGACTCGCACAATAACCAAAATAATGACACCATGTACGACAGTCCTCCAAGAAATATAAGTTTAAAGCACAGTACATGTAATGATTGACACATGTATTATAGTTTGGCGGTACATTATGATGACTACTCAAGTATGAGACTGTGATGCATGTCTCCTAAATTATAGAAAAATATGACGGAGACAGTAGATTTTTTTTTCAAATGTCTAGTCGTACCATTAAAAGTTATGTCCATTGAGCTCTGATTTCAGACCGTTAAACCCTATTTATATATTTTTACTTTATTTTTATTTTGTCACATATGTAAGAGCTTAGCGAAGAATCATTTTATTTACGTCGTCTTGTCTAGAGTAAATATGATGCTGACATACTTCAAACGCCTTTCAACCCCAAAGTTCTCTATGTATTCTATTGACTGTTCAAGGACTTCCTATTTTCAATTTGTATTTTGTCTCTATACTGATTTGTAAATTATTCTGATACGTCACAAAATACGGCGACGAGAGTTAAAATGGAAAACTTTTCAAACGCAATCTTCCTCATAGCCACTGGACCGATTTTAAAAATGATTTCACAGAAATATTCATTTGGAAACAGTCTACCTTATTATTCAAATTACTCCGATTCGTAAAAAAGGCCACGAGGGAGCATAGATACTTTTTTGTCCTATATCTATACAATGGAAACTTTAAAAGTCAGGCCCAATTTTAAAATGTCACATGAAATGATCTTTGGGAAACCTTTTACCAATTTTATTCAAATTATTCTTATTCAGCAAAACCAGGGCCATTAGAAAGCGTAGTCACTTATTACGGTAGGCTTAATTCTCAAAACAACATCTCCAGAACAGAACCATTGGTCTAATTTGGATTTATTTCCTTTGGTTAACATCAACTAAAATTACAAAATGTAATCTCGATTTGTCATAAAAAACTAATAATTAAAAATAAAAACCACATGGCTACATGGGCAGACCTGTTTTACCCTCTGTGGCTCTATGAAAAACTTTGAAAATCTTCTCCATGAATCTTCTCCCCTGAATATGCAGTCTAGTTTTCAAAGTACTTTGGCAGAAATGTGTCTTGTTATACTTGTTTGAGCTTCGAAACTGGTGAGCGATGTAGTGGCATTAAGGCTCTCAAGATCTACAAAATCGTAGTAAAACACTGTCTGTAGGTATGAAAATAAACAAGGCCCATTTAAAGTCACCGCAGTATTTAATCAACCTGCCTACTTCTTATTCCTAATGAATGTACTTTTATCTTTACCTTTTCTAAAAGTATGCATTTTTGCTTCGTTATATTTTGAATGAAATATATATTTCTTATGATAAAGTACTCTAACTGACAAAACACATTAACTTGTTTTCATATTAAGAGAAAAAGCAACGAGACTCCAGCTTTTAATCTGAGAAAATCTATCACTCCTAGCTCTTTGTGCCGTCTAATTCGCAAACAATATCACCATTTTATGTTTTAAAAATGAGACACAGCTCATCTTTGTTCCAATGATATTGACAAAGAACCTAAATTGGTTTTCTATTACAACCTACAGATACTTTTAGAATGATTTATGTACAGAATATTATGTTACAGTCTTTCTGAAATTAAGTTTAAGCAAGACTCCGAAATGGTGACACCCATGGTGGCAACGAAAGTTATAAAATTGCACACTGGCTTTCACCTGATACGCGATGCCGATAATCGACACCCGATAATCAAAAGATTTTTTTCTAGTAAATGTTGGTACCTTTCAGAGTTTAATTCATGCATATTGTCTTTGCATTTTAACTGTTAGTCAAAGAGCTGTCGTAAAGTCTGTTTTTTATCCGTTATGAGAATCATAGGCTGAAATTACTGGAATTTAAAAGGATGGGACAAGCAAAAAAAAAAGCCGTATTGTAACAAACAAAGTCATATAAAATTCATTTAAATCAACCCTTTTTTAAAGGAGTGCTTCACAATACTGACTTTGCTTTTGTGAATTTCCGCAATTCAAAACATTATAAGCTGTAAACTTATAAGTGTTTTAGATGTATAAGAAAAGAAATTTTTCATCGTTTTATCTTACATATTAACACAATTCAGCGCAGATCAAAATATATATGATTTTTCTCGTTAAGGAGGTAGGTTACCTTCATATTTGTATGTGCGCATGTCCAACCGGAAGCTAACGTGACGATTTACGACAACGTTTACGACAAACTAAATGTGTTTGTATATTCATTCTTTTGAAAACAAATCATGAACTTGTCTTCGATCTGATGCTTTATGGTTTAATAATGCAGAAATAATGAATAAATTGCCACAGAAACGCTTCAAAACATTGTTGCCTTAAAATGACGTCATTGACGTCATGACGTTACGTGTCAGTTACCGCGCAAAATTAATAGCTTTTATCTTGAAAGTACGTAATTCTGTACATTTTCTTTATTTTAACTATTTTCAAATAACCATTATTTGCTGAAATATTTTTATGAGTCTTTTGCTCTGAATAATAATCAATATTTTGCTTCTTTTATGTAGTTATATTGAAATGTTATGCGGAATGTAAGAAAATGGATGATGGCAACCAATGTTATTTGGAATATAGTTGGGTGAAAGGTTACTTGGTACGGCCATTTTCAAATAAAAAGTCTAGCAGTTTGATTTGTAATACCTATTTTTCAGGTTCCATTGGTAATTTGTTACTTACATACTAAAACTAAGATCTAAAATTGTTCAAATTTCAGTAAAAAATTGTGGTTTCTTAAATTGAATTGATGTTACCATGGAAACGAAGCCCGTGACCTATGTATCTAAATGTAAAATTCAAAAGCGTTGACACTGGTCTATTTCAGAAACACAGCTTCGGCTTTTTATTTTCATTTCAACAATATCCATGAGAATGATAGCAGCACGCTGAACGATTTTTCCATGAAAAATGGCAGACGAGGGGTACTGCTGTACGTATTCTAAGCTATGAAATTTGTTTGAATAAATGCAGATAGCACGAAAATGTAACCTACGTTAGAAATAATATGTTTTAAAGCTACATCAACCAGAAAGATAATCTTATTCAATATTCTTTTAAAGAAATTACGATAAACAGCAAGATATAAGCTATTTTAAACATCTCTGTTGCCATGGTTACTTTAAAATTTAAGAAAAATAGGGTACCATATAAAGTGCTTGGTATTTTGCTAATAATATTACCCAAATATTTCATGTTGGTCATTAACAGAATGGCACTGAAGCCGTCGAAAACCCCTATTTTTATACATAGTTGTTTAAAAATGAGAGAAAATGCGTTACCATGGAAACACGAGCCCCGCGACATATACATTTTAAGCTTATATTAGAAAGATAACGTGCAAACCAGTAAAATTATCAATTATGCAGACTTCTACGGATATCAATGAAACTAAAATACACTGAAAAGTGTTTAATATCCGTATTTTCCTTCTTCTTTCAATATGAAATACCTTTGGAGAGTCATGTTCTTCAAACCTGGATAAAAATTGAACTTGAAGGGACAGAGACAAACGAAATTGAGATTGTAGCAGTTAAAACCTCATATTACACGAAATACAAAAAGATGCTGCGGTTCAACTAATTTGAATTTACCCTTGTAACAAGGTATCCTACCTCCTTAACTCATTCATTTTCCAAAATTAAAAAAAATGCACACAATAGGTGTAAAATAATCAAGTTATCGAACATTTTATGTCAAATTTTCCAAAGAAATTTTGGGAACGTTTAAAAGAACTGTGCGTTTTCAAAGTGCGGAAAGAAAATATCCCAATATAATAACCTTAAAGTTGCATTTAATGCTTACTCTTTTGATATGCCCATGTATTGACGTATTATTGTTGTTAATAATTTAGCGCATGAATCCAACCTTGAAAATAAACGAAGTTTGATATGCGTTCAAAAAACATAAGGTATATTGTTATATAAAAGTTATTATAGAGTGTATCGACTGTAAATTATAAATTTTGAAGGGGTTTTCAAACGATTTAGAACAGTGGACAGACAAAGCGGTATAAACTTTGAATTTGTAATATTATTTTGTATAGATCTCTTCATTTTTTTTACATTAAGATTATTTAAATCCTTTTTGATTATATCAGTGAGTGTAAAATTCAAGCTTTTGTGTTTACCAAACTTCGTTAGAAGTAGCTAATCTAAAATAATTATTATCTTTATGGGTGTCTTTTCAAAACCTCCTAATACAGTCTTTCTTATTCGCGTGAAAAAAGCAAAGAAAAAAATAGCCAAAAATAACTGTCACCTTTTATAATATCTTTTACTACTTTTTCTTTTCAAATTGTCAAATTATTAATATTTCTATAACATTTTGTGAAATGTCGGTCAGGTCAATCAAAAGAGACCAACATATGGAGACTAGTTCAAAAATCATAAAATTATATTATGAACTTCAAATAATCTAACTTCTAACTAATCTTAGCCACAGTTATTACCAGGATTATATATATTACAGACAGAGAAAGACATACATAAGGACAAACGGACTATATTTCTAAGTGCGCCTTATAAAAACAATATCAACATGTCTAAATACTGATTGGCGTAAACAAACGAAAAATTGTATACAGGGCTCGTATCCATCGAAGAATAAAAGTCTTTACCTAGACTTAGATTTTTCGTTATTAAAATTTCGTTTTGAACTGTCATTGTTATGTTTCCACATATTTTATTGAAACTTAGCATGAATAGATGAATAGAAATCCTGTATGTGCAGGCAACTTAGAAAATTTTCATAACTTATAAATATGTTTTAGATAAAAGTATGAAGACCTTAAAATTTGTCGTCTAAGTTTTAGACTTTATACATTAGTTTATCATGCTAGAGGAAGGCATTTAAGCAGAACAAATGCCTCCCTACACAAACGGATATTTGCTTTCCCATTTGCCAAATTTGGTAGTATATTAACCTAGAGCACAAAACTCTCTACAACAAACACACTGCAGTCTTGCCAGCGGTGTTCACGCACTATATTGTTGCAACAGATATTTTGGCCTGATAAAATTTCGTTAAATAACCATTTAATTGAAACGTGATAGACAAACAACAACGTGTAAAAATCAATAAAGCCGTATTATCATAATATCATTTAAACAATTCAACATAAATGTCACTAAAATACATAAATACGATGTGTGAAAAACAGCAGGTCTCATGAGTGTTACGCCATTGAAATATGCTAAATCTTACCAAAGGGAGAAACAAAACAACCTTTATATACTAGAAGCGAAAAATGCGAATTCATAAAACACATAACATTTGACGGATGGTTTGTGTCATCTATCTTTGTTTCGTCTCAGAAAGATATCGGTTATTTGATATCTAGGGACTGTTCTACCGTTTACAGACACAAAGCAAAACTTGTCAAACAATATAGATTAAAAGCAATAAATCAAACAAACAAACAAGCATACTAGTTTTGCCAGATCTATGACAATTGTTTTCAAATTTAAGGCCAGTATTAATACTGCTCATGAACAGACTCAAACAAACCGAGTCTGCAATTTTCACTGTTTGCCTTGTTTTCGGTGCTTCCAAGGGATCTACTTTTCAGATTTTATTTACTTCACAACAGCGGGTGTTAAGTGCTGTGTGGCGGCCGTAAAAAGTCGCCCCGACTTCATCTCAGTGTTGTTATATTTTTCTGTTCCTTCGGGATCATTGATTTCAATTCATTTAGATTTGAAGATTGAATACTGCTTAAGCCGGTGCTAGGGGGCGTGGGCAGTGTTGCATTTCCCATTACTGCTCAAGAACAGACTCAATCAAACCGAGTCTGCAATTTTCACTGTTTGCCTTGTTTTCAGTTCTTCCGAGGGATCTACTTTTCAGATTTTATTAAATTGTAAGTAATCGGTATTGTTTCATTTTCTTTGAAATGAAGGTTTCTTTGTAGTAATCGATATGTATAAGATCAACTGTCTCAAATTTGTTTTTACGAGATCAACCCAGAAGGTTCATCATCATCATCATCTGTAGAAATTGCAAACGTGCCATGGCCTTGCGTGGGGGTTAGTGAAAGTAAAATACTGTCAGGTTTCCTGGGCAGTGCTTTCTAACAGTTTTGATAAAAAAAGGTGCAAACTCTTAACACCTTAATTCTTTTAACTGCGAAATATATATACAAATAAACTGTTGTGCAGAAAGGAAGACGTTAGTAGGGTTAAAAACAGGATAAAAGCAAAAAGATTTGTACTGGAATTATGGTGTAAACATCAATTTAGCCAGTGCTGATTTGAATTCGGAGACCGTTTCAACACTGACTACATGTGATGGTAATGTATTCCACTGAACAACTGTTCTAGGGAAGACTGAATTTTTTTATAATAATCAGCTGTAGCAGATGGTATCTTGTAGTGTCTAGACTGTCTTGTGTAAGGTTATCTGAGACTGAAGTAGTTTTTTTATTTCTTCTTAACAATTTTTCAAGCATTGGCATCATGAAGTAACCTTTATAAAAATACTTTCCAGGCTAAGAAATGCACATACTGATCGTTTTCTTCTATTTAAAGGTAGCTATTTCCGGTAAACATTACATCAATACCAGTTAGGTTATGTTTTAAAATAATTAATTACAATTACAATTTATTTTGGCAATCTTCGCAATTAAATTACAATTAATTACTTGGTTTTCGTGACAAATAATTAATTAATTTACAATTATTCAGGACAAGTCATTAATTTTAATTAATTTTCATCAAATCCTGCATTAAAATGTCCACTTGTATTTTTTCAGCAAAATAAAACGTTTCAATGCAGCCAAGTTCATGGTGTGCCTAAGCAAACCAGACTAATAATGTATTACCTACAAGTTGGCCTGTGTATATGAAGTGACACTACTGTATTTACTAAGAAATCATTCTTCAGTTATATAAAATCATTTTATATTGAAAAACAGCACTGGGTATAAACTTGTTTACCTGCTATCTTTTCACTCGATTGCCAGTTACTATCATATACATTATTTTCATCAATACAATATATTCTAAAGAAATATAATGCAAATGACAGCTTTTGTGTGGCAACCAAAAATTAAAGTCATTACACACCAGACATTTTATGCGCCTTAAAGTTATAATAAAGTGGTGAAAGAATATAAAAGGTGTTGACACCTTGTTATTTACAGCACAGTAGGTATAAACTAAGACTACTCTACAGTGTGAAATTTCACCTCAACACTAATAGATGAGGCACAATAACTAGAATGATTAGATTTAATTGACAATAATTGGTCAGATCTGAGTCTGCAATTAATTAATTACAATCGTTTTAATTGACTTTTGTCTCAGTTGATAATTACTTTCAGTTATTTCAGATTTGTTGATTAATTATAATTAGTTAAATTATAAATATAATTAGGCAAAACCTGGCCCAAGACAAATGAATTTTCTGGGTTTTTTTTGTTTAGTCTGAACATCAGTAGTTACAAGAGTAGCTTCTTTTCAACAGCTAACCATACAACAGCACTGTAATCAAACGTTTTTCTTCCAAGAGCTACTAACGAGAAATATCTATTTCATCTCAAATTTTGAATTCTTTATTGTCTTTGACAACGCAAACTATTGCAAGAATAAACTTTCAATTCACTCTACGAAATGATACTGCTTAAAATGACGGATTTATCACCGTTTCTCTTAAAGCCAATACCATAAAATCTGCTGTACGGTTGCTGAAATGAAATTCTTAAGTTCTCCGGCCCAATAACCAAATTGAGAGTTCCAATAAGTTACAGATTTTGCCTGAGCAACGTATCCTAAAATTTTAATTTGTTTTCGTTAGATACACTTACGTATAAAAACAGCAGAGTTAACACAATGGCACTATTCCAATCAGGGGGGTGCCCTTAAAATATCAATTTCAAAATATAACAAAGTGTTTTCCCATTTTGAGAGAAAGTTCAGTGTTATGAAAGGCTTGACGATGGCGGTCATATCAAGTAACATATCGTTAGGTAATATTTAATAAGCACATTGTCATTTGCGTTCAGCATTACAAAAGGCTTGACGATGGCGGTCATATCAATAAAATCCGTATAAAGATCCTTTGCAAGCATGGAATGCAACCAAGAAGAGAATAATAGCAAACTAGGTTTGATTGAGTCTGTTCATGAGATGTAATGAAATGTGCAACACCTCTCACGCCCCCTAGCACTGGCTTAAGCGGAACTCTATTACACATACATTGAATGGACTCCATGATCCCAGAGGACCAGAAAATATAACAACACATATTGTAAGGTAAGGTTTAATAAGCACAATGTCATTTGCTTCACAGAAAATGAATTTCCACAACTATCACTGAAATAACGCAAGCGAGAAATACTCATCACATCTCCACAAGATTTATCTTTAACCTCTCCTTGACAACACAAGATATTGCAAGAATAAACTTTCAAACTGGGATTGAACTATTGAACAAGTGTCAATGAAACTTATCATGTTTAAGGAAAGTATCTTGTTTCATCACATATACTTTGACAACCAGAAATCTAACACTGCCACAACTGCTTCGTTTTGTTTTGATTTAGACATAAGGCTGTGTTTTACTTTGATACTTGCTATATTATTCCATGCAATTTATTACTCATAACATTCTTTTAGTGTGTATGCATATCATAGCTTATAGTTTGTTACACGCACGTCATAGGTTATATTTTCTAATTCGCGTATTATAGTTTCTATTTTGTTATACGCATATCATAGCTTATATTTTGTCATAGTACATACCAGTGTCCATAACAGACATCTGTTTCAGTGGAGCGATTTTGTCACACTAGTTACTCCGGGAAGGGGAGGGGGGGGGGGGGGGGAAGAGGTAATAAAACGTATACTTAGAATGTAGTCCTCATAATCGGATTCTAAGTCATACAGTAACGTATGATATTAGTACTTTATCTGACTTATATGTGTCTCCATGCTGTTGAATAGTATTCAAAAGAAGCAATCAAATTTCAGTTGCAATATTTATAACTTATTAAGATTGTAACTGTAAGTGCCATTTCATAAGAATTTCTAACATTAAACTAATGTACAATGTACTAGTCCTTAGTAGTTAATAAAATACAAAATATTTCAAATTTGTTTTTTTTTAAATACAGGATGTTGATTCACAGTTTTGTGATATCTTTAGATTCATGTTTTCAAATCATTGATGAGATCACAAATTTATCAGTACTCACAACTTAAATGTAATCCCTTGCATGACATAAGGCCATTAGATTCATATATGCCTTAACTTTTTAACGTTTTTTATACCACTTATACCACAGCATTTTAACAAAATGGGATGTACATGATGTTCATTAAATACTGAAGTAAGATGGCGATACATTTTTGACTATCGTGGCCGTCAAAACAGGAAATGCAACCATTTTGAGATTTATTTTCATGCATTTCAAACAAACTTGATGTTAGATGATGCTGTATTAGAAAATATATTCAGATGTAGATATGGTTTCCATTAAAACAGGAAATGCAAACCTTTGTACATTTATTCGTACCGTTTATTTCGCAAATAAAATAGAGAAAAGTGGAAACTTCACAGGTCACTCAACACGACAAAAACGAAAATGTTGCAGGCTCGGTTTGATTGAGCCTGTTCATGGACGGTAGTGGAAATGCATGCTACCGTCCACGCCCTCTAGCCCCGGGTTGAGCAGAACTCAACATTTACACATGCTAAAAGTACAAAAGCAATTTAGAGACATCCGCAGATGTATTCAAACGGCGGTGAACATGGAACCTTCAATGATACACGTGTTGAGGCGTGTAATTCCACGAAGAGCGGCGTTTGGTCCCCAGATAAAGTAAAGGGTTTTGCTCCAAACGAGAAAACAATGGGCAAGTTTTATACAATAAGCATTTAACCGTTACAACATCTGTACTTTGGACCTCCTGCTATATTTCTAACATGTATCAGCAGCATTACATGCTCATATTTCCAACTTAATATTTACCATTATATTATGATACCTCCAATTAGGTAACGTCTTGTATATATACGACAACAGTAAGTGCTCACTACAAGGAACTTTATACAGTAACTTGTAAACCTTGTTACAGGGAGAATAATTTCTTTAATCAAACTGAGTGCGTGACTGATTTTAAGGCATATTCACGACGGTGTCTACTTGTAGCAGTGATCACAATGCCTACTTTATGGCATATCGTTAAGTGCATGATACCTCACCTAGTACTGAGGTAACCAGCCCCTTGCACTATTCTCATATTGCTGAGCGCCAAGCTACTTACACAATTTCTAACGTCTTTGGTATGACACGGCCAGTGAGCGAACCCTCGACATCCCGCGCTCTATCAGTAGGCTATATATATACAAAGGCAATCAATCAAAGCGAAGCGCATTTCCTAAAACAAATAAGGCCTGAGCTATCAACGTCAATACATTTGTGATACTAAAATTTTTATATTATAATTTCTACAATATCTTCTCCGCATCCCTTGTCTGTGATAAACACTGGCAGACGAAGTCATACTACATATTTGTATGGCTTTTCTAAATGGAAATGTATGCCTTCTATAGAAAGATTAAATTATATAAATCCAGATTCAATACTTTGCGTCAACGTTAATGTCATATGTGAAGGCGTCGATAGTGCTTTTGTGTTCCATATGACTGTTGTCAATATTTTTAAGGATTCTTCATAAACCGTGAAGAAATCTGTCCAGTAAGGTCACATATTTTGATCAGCTTACATTGTATAGGAAAAATTGTTCTATTTTTTTTCAAAACAGGGCTCACAATTCCTCTTGCGAAAACAAAATTTACCATAATACATCATTTGCAACAAGAGTATTTTAAATATAAGGCTCACCATATCAGCTCAGTAAGTAGATTACAAGACTCTAGACTCTAGATATAGGTCTCAGTATATAGGTTTGCGACGTTTGTTTTCCGTACGGGTTTTGTAGGTATCGCCCTTTTCATATTGAACAGTTCTTTAGTTATTTCAGTCAGTTGTTAAAACCCAGAACTGATACCGAATCTAAGAACGCTGGCAAGGAGAACAGTAACAAAACTGACCTCTTATCTGAAATGTTGTTAAGAATGACCAAACAAACAAACTGTAGTGTTCAGAAGTTGATATAGTCACAATGTCGCACAGTCAAAATTGTCTCTGAATACTTAAGATAGAATATCTTTTGCCATAACGTTTTATTTGAGCATACGTTTCAGCATTTGATATCAAGAAAGACAACTTTAATTAATCTGACAACAAGATGGAGTACATAAATTGCCATTATTATTGCAGTACATATGGCAATCACATTTTGAGAGGAAGTAGACGCAAACGTTTATATATGACTGAATCTCAGATCGTTCAGCACGAGTTTTATTACGTGTTATTGGTACTGTTTAGTTAAGCTTGAACATTTCGGCCTGGGTGGTTCCAATACTACCGCTTTCATAGCTTTGGGTATTATATAATCGCCCCTTGGATATGGTGCCTGCTTTTTAATTTCGTCTTTTGGCAGTTCTTGTGATATCAGGTTTCATAACCTCAGATCACCTTTTCCAAATTCCAGTTTGTTTAGTTCTGCCGATTGTTTTCTCGTTTAGGGCAAACCCATTATTTTAACTGGGGACCATACGCCACCTTTCGTGTAATTACACGCTATTGTATCATTGAAAGTTCCATGTGCACCGCCGTATGAATACACCTGCGGATGTTTCTAAATTGATTTTTGTACTTGTAGCATGTGTAAATGTTGAGTTCTGCTCAACCTGGGGCTAGAGGACGTGGACTGTTGCATGCATTTCCGCTACCGTCCATGAACAGACTCAGTCAAACCGAGCCTGCAACATTTTCGTTTTTGTCGTGTCGAGCGACCTTCGGAGTTTCCACTTTTTCTACTTTTTTGTTTTTTTTACCTAAATCGAATAAAATGGACATGAACTGTTGACAATAATTATTTATTTAAATGTACTGGGGAAAATAAGCTTGGACCAACATTCACGTAATGATAGAAACAAAGATGAAAATGTAATTACATGTACTAAATTCAAATCATTACTCTTCCATCTTGTACGGTATGTAAATATCTTGATATCATATAATCCGCGGTACGGTATTGAAATTTTGACAAAATAGAGATCAAGTACTTAGGCATACCACACATCAAAGTATACAAGAAAGTTTACATTGTCAAACAAAATGAAAGAAGTTGTGTCCAGTACCGAAAACGAGATAATATTTTTCAGTACAACAAACGAGAACTGTCCTTGCACAGGTAAATACTTTATTTCCTCTACTGACAAAGGTAGCATATATGTCTAAAAGATATACAAATATTTCAAGTACATATATATTAAGTCATCAATGATATAACTTAAAACGAATTTATACAAAAACAGGTGTAATAAATGTCAAATAACGTTTTTCTTTCAACAAATATTTGTGAAAAAGGGCTCTATAAAAGAAATTTTGTACAATAACAATAAATAACAATGACGACAAAATTGAGCCGCACCATGAGAAAACCAACATAGTGTATTTGCGACCAGCATTGATCCAGCCTGCGCATCCGCGCAGTCTGGTCAGGATCTATGCTGTTCGCTTTCAAAGCATATTGCAATTAGAGAAACCGTTAGCGAACAGCATGGATCATGACCAGACTGCGCGGATGCGCAGGCTGGTCTGGATCCATGCTGGTCGCAAATGTTGGTTTTCTCATGGTGCGGCCCATTTGTTGTCATAAATTTATAAGGCACTTAAATGTTATTATTATTATTATTATTATTATTATTATTATACCAGATTTATATTAAAATGTTGATACAGATTAACAGTAAGTATAACTTCTGTTATCTTTTATCTGTGATACAATTTTGCAGACGAAGCCTTGGCACATTATTGTATTGCTTTTTTCTAAATTTTATAGAAAGATTCAATCATATATAAACGTTTTCCAAATATACTGCAATATTAATGGCATTTTATGTACTCCATCTTGTTGTTGTCAGATTAATTAAAGGATTCCTCATAAAACGTGCGGAGATAATTATAATCTGTCATATAAGTTCACATGATTTTGATCAGATTACATTATACAGGAATTAACATGTTCTTTGTTTCAAAGAAATGCTCAACATTCTGTATTACTTACATGAATTTGGCGATAGAAAACATACTTAATCATAATGCATCATTTGCAGCAACAATATCATAAACTAAGAGAACGTGCGGTTAGCCTAGCAAGCTGGACATAAGACTTTGAGGAGAGAGGTCGCAAGTTTTATCCCTGAACGCAGTCTTTAATTCCATGTTTATTTGACCGGAAGTAGAACATCCAGGGTATTCCGTACGCCACCTTTGAGTCATATGGAGAGGTGTTTAATGTTTTACGCCCGGAGAGTAAGTTCGTGCTGGAACTGAATTCTTGTCAAACAAAAGAAGATATTCATTTTATATTTTCATTGACGTGATTATTATATTGCAAACACCCCTTGCACAGGTACTTTTATTGATAGAACTAGAATATTTATCTAATTTAATTTAACCAGTCACATATTGTAAATTCAAATATTATTTCTATTGTTAAGTATATAACTTTCTGTACCGCAAAGAACGGAAAATCATGATTGACAATGAGTAATTATTTCTTTTAATTTCTATAAAATATTCATCACTCCGTTTTACCCCAGACAAGTGTTGCAAATTCTCAAGATAATTAGTTTGACAGCGACAGTGTATAGTGTTCAGGCCAAAGCAAAAATAATTTGTTTTCAGTAACATCTTATAACGTTCTACTTGCAAATTTCAAATCAGTGAATAAAGACCATGCACAAAAGGACATGGTTTTGGCATTCCGAAACATTCTCTTTTAACATAACCCACATGATTCTAAATATCACCAGTTTCATTCGAAAAATAAACATTTTCAGTTTATATTAGTATCGAAATAAAATCTAAAGGTGCGTAAAGACCGCCTTTTTTTTTGTTTTCTGAACATGGACGTTACATTCCCGCCTCCGTTACAGTGAGACTGCAAAGACAGACTCTAGTTTCATTTATAAATGAAACATATCATTTTATTTCAACCTGTTAATAAAGATTACCTTCGAAAAGTGAACATAATTTGGCTTTGTCAAGCATGTTTACACATGGATTTTGAAACAGTGGTTATTGCATTAATAATGTGCTGTTCAGATGGTTTTATACTTGTGCAGTGCAATGAAAACAGATTTTTTATGTTATTTCAATTAAAGTGTCCATTAACCAATGCACTTAACCAGCTTTTAAGGTATCTGTATATTCAAGATGTTGTTATTTCTTTTATATTGTTTGGTTTATTTCTGGATAAAAAAAAGACAAAAATGAATTAAAGCAAAACTATTTGTAGTCGGCAGTTGGCATTCTTTAGGTAGTGACAGGAAACATAAACAAAACACTGTTATGTAAGGCTTTAATACTAACGGAATCGGAATATCGCCTTGATATATAACAAAAACAACGTAGTTATTTATCAGCACAGTTTTACTCTGATAATGTGTATTATCACGTTTATCATGGTGTAGATGAAAGGTAAATTATCACATCATACGATGGGTATAAACTTTTTACAATAAATTCATTCAGTTATCCGAAAGAAATTCAATATATAGTAAAAGTCATTATTGTATTGCTAGAAGGGAGGTTTATAAGAGTATATTTACACAAAGTAAGACTTGAAGTGAAAATACTAACAAGTAGCGTAGAGTTAAACAGCAGCATTTTGTTACAAATCAATTTATTCTAATAAATGATATACCGTTTGTTACATAAATAGGATTGTTGTCATATAATCGACCAATACTGTTTAATAAGAAGACGGTTCCACAAAATTAAGCAAGCGATAAAAGCTATGACAGACATTTATCAATTTTAGGGAGGAATCCTTAAATTTCTAAGAGAGCTATTTTCAAAGAGAAGTTTGTTGTAAAAAAGTTTATGTGGTTTAATATTTAGCAGATACAGACATACTGTCATTTAGAAAAGCCT
Source organism: Mercenaria mercenaria (assembly GCF_021730395.1). Taxonomy (NCBI): domain Eukaryota; kingdom Metazoa; phylum Mollusca; class Bivalvia; order Venerida; family Veneridae; genus Mercenaria; species Mercenaria mercenaria. Next base: position 3,789,082 of record NC_069370.1, on the reverse strand, counting down.
TACAATTTTGCACTGAAGACTATTATTCTGATTGGCTTTATTCTGCTATTTCTTTTGTAAAATGATCAGTCTATGGACACCTATTAATAAAATCTAAAAAGTAGATCCCTCGGAAGCACCGAGAACAAGGCAAACAGTGACAATTGCAGACTCGGTTTGACTAAGTCTGTTCATGATAGTCTAGTCCTGATTTCAATAAATGTGAGAGGTACAGGCATTTTGTTAGTATTTGGTCCCATATACTTTTTTAGTATAATTTGGGTATGCTGAATTCAAAAATATATGTTGGCCATCTGACAAATGATTTTTTGTAGGTCAAAATGGCGGAAAACAAAATGGCCGCCAAATTAAGATATTTCTAATATAAATATGTAAAAGTACTACAATTATCCAAAAATATGTGGAGTTCTTTATCAAAGTTATGTGTAACATAGTAACAGATTAAATTAACAACACTTTTTTCAAAGATAAATAACTTTTAATCCAAATGTGTGCTCTGTAAGGAGAAAAAAAGCATTTAAAAACCCACAATAACTTGACTATTTCGCCAAAAAGATGATTATTAAATAATTCACGTTGGTTATAATTGCAAAGCTATTGCTGAATACAGTACACTAATTTTATATTTGGAATGATTTTATAGGACAGAAGCTAAACTGTTTATCATATAATTATTTCAAAATAATATAGTTTGAAATATTTGCTTTCACAGTTCCATTTCATGTTAATGTCATGTTCATTTCACGCCTCGAGTTCATACAGCTGGTAATGCTTTTATCACATATATGTAATTCATATCTGTGCTTGAGAGCCCAGTCTTTTACATTTACATCTGAGGGTCCTACATCCAGGTGTACACTTGCAAGCAATGAATTCAATACAAGCTTGAGGAATTGGATCACGTGTAATAAGAACTGGCTTAAGTGTGTCATCTGCCACCTTCCATCCCATGTCAGAAGGTGCAGGCAGGTCTGCATTGAGGACAGTTGATTGGTTCCATACCAGGAATTGATGATGAGCTCTTCTAATGTGAAATGAGCAAGCATCACTGGTTGGAGGTATGTGTACAGGACTTATAGACCTGCCAAACATTAACATTTTGAGCACTGTCAGTACTTACAGCATCTTGGCCATACATTTTGCAAATAAAATATTCAGTTTTTCATTACTTCATCAGACAGTTGTCCATATAAAAGACCTATTAGTTTTGCACTGGCTTTAAACACTTCAAATAAAGATCTTTAGAGATTCCACAGAAATTTGATGTGTCTCAGCCAGTGAGTGCATGAAAGGCAAGTAAATTTCTACGCAACTCTTCAGTTATTGAGGATTTATTTAACACTGTGTTCACTTGAATGTATTTTTTTTCGCTGTTCCAGCCACCGTCCATACTGTTGCATTTATTTCCTGCCAGTTGCATAGTTAGAGCAAATACGTCAGTATCTGGCAGAAACAACATTGTTACAATTTGATCGTTTACTGCAGTGAACAGCATGGAGAATGATTCTTGTGTCAGCTTCCTCGCATTTAGCCTTTAATTTATCCAAATTAAGTTCAATGGCAGTGGTTTCAACAATTTCTTCTTCTTAAAAGCTGACGCAAACAACCAACGTCTTTTCTGTAGGCGATTGCATGATCAGCTTCTGATAAAAATCTACTACGTCAATTTCATTTGCAGAAAGTGCTAAAAACGTTACACCAGATTTCAAATAATTCATTGAAACCACCCACTCCAGGGCACTGCCCATTTCAAATCCACAAGCTTAAAGTAAAGAGCCTGATCAACAGTTATAACTGAATGCGACTGTCCCAGTCATTCTGATATCTGCATACATTTTGAACAACAGTGTTTAGTGTGTCGATATCTCATTCTCAGTAAGATTCAGTGGAATAACATAACCAGTTTCAGGATCCATTGATTCCAGGTGTTTTTTTTTTCAGCTAAAGATGTGTCTACTCTTAGTATGTCTCTGTAGCTCTATGTGTGTCCTGCACTATGAAATAGGTTAACTGAATGTTTTAACCTAGTCATCTAGTGCAATGTAGTTGCAAGATCTATGTGTTTAGGAGTCCATTTTTTACCATCACTCACTCCATGAACAATATCTTGTGCTACACTTAATATTTTTGTTTGCCTATCAGATTCAGGATCTTTGTGGTCAAATTCTTCATCTAGAAGCTCTTGGCCACCATACGTTAAATACAGAGACATGAACAGACATTCCGGAACACAGTTAACTGAATCATTTTCAGTCACACTCAGTCCAGAATGTCCTTCCAGAGAGAACAAATTAGCCCTTAATTTAAGTGCTACGTGTACTAATGACAAGAAGTCGTCACTGGAATTATATTTCTGTACTGTCAGCTGTTCATCACTATTACCAGTAATATTATGACAGGCATCTCTAAGCATTGACGCAGCACATTCATATAGAACAAGAAGTGCATTCCTTTCATCAGAATATATATGTAGTGGAGTTACAAACTAAAACTGGTTTCTCAGTTATCTTTGAAAGATAATGTTCTAGAATTAAATGACAAAGAATTGTTGAAGAAGTTTCTTCAGTACGTATGCGGTATCTGTTCCAACTGATTGAAAGCTGCAGTATTTGCGAGTTCATTGCAGCATACCTACGTTCATGTATAAGAAACATTATGGCAAGATCTGTATTTGAGTTGTCCGACTTGGTTTTGCGAACTCCGTATCTAAAAGAATTTAAATATTTTTATGTTGTTTGCCCTCTGTTGACATCAGAGAGTCATAATCGCATCCTTTGAAATACTACCACTGACTAGTTATGTTTTTCATGTTGTTTTTTTTTTTTTTGTTTTGTTTTTTTTTGTGTGTGTGTTTTTTTTTTGTTTTTTTTGTTTTTTTTTTTTTGTCCCGATAGAACATATCCTTTCCCAATTTAGTAAGAGTATATGATAAGTTTTATGAGGATGCAGCTTTATCTGATGTTTGTTCTATATTAAACTTAGCTTTGACTGAATAGTATGTAATAGTTCTTTGTGGACAAAATTAGAATAACGCTTTCCGTGGAAACGTATTTTGTCATTTTCATCTATTTTTTTCGATTCTACCAATAGCTTCATATTTAGGAATAAATCTCTAAAAGAAATCTTGATTCAGCAAACTCTTTTAGAGATGTTATGCCTTGAGGCTGTTTAGTTTCAAGTTTTGTCAGATTTTGCATCCTGACAAATGATGCACCAATCTGTGCTATCTTGAAATGGTCTCTTGAGACGCAAAGTCTTGTCCATTTTTACTTTGGAATATTGTAACACCTATGAAAACAAAATAACATTTATTACTTATCATTCACAAAGAATTATAGTATATAGAAAGCTAGCTTTAACAGATTCTTATAAATGAACTTATCACAGTGAGTGAGTGAGTGAGTGAGTGAGTGAGTTGGGTTTTACGGCGAATCAACACAAAATGGTCATATATAGCCGAGGAACTTATCACAGATACTGAAAGTTAAAATAAATACAATTTCACCAAATTTTAAAATATAACGAAGTATATAAAGCAAGGCATCTCTAAAAAATTTCAGAAATAAAATATACATTTAAATTTGTCCTACCTGTAAAATATCCTTCCTGATTTCATGAAGCATTCTTGACACCTCTAAAACCTTAATGATCATGAAAGAGTGTGTTCTTGTCAGAGTTAATTTGCATTGAAGAACAAGTAAAACACAAGAGTTTAGATAAGAACTTTAAAAAAACATGATTTGACTCAAATTGTTATTGTGATAGAGACCTGGGTTGTTTATAATAATTAATAGAGAATAGTGGAAACTTCACAGGTCGCTCAACACGACAAAAACGAATGTTGCGGACTCTGTTTAATTGAGCCTGTTCATGGACGGTAGTGGAAATGTATGCTACCGTCCACGCCCTCTAGCCCCGGGTTGAGCAGAACTCAACATTTACACATGTTAAAAGTACAAAAAGCAATTCAGAGACATCCGCAGATGTATTCAAACGGCGGTGAACATGGAACCTTTAACGATATATACGCGTTGAGGCGTGTAATTCCATGAAGAGCGGCGTTTGGTCCCCAGATAAAATAATGGGTTTGCGCCAAACGAGAAAACAATGGGCAGAACTTAACAAACTGGAATATAGGAAGGGGATCTTAGGTTATGGTTAAGTTCACATTAGCCTTAATCCCTGTCACACTTAATTTTCATCAATTATTATGATGCTAAGGTATTAAAAAGTTGATTATTAAATAAAATGATCTTACAAGGATAAAATACGTTCTACATGGTATTTTGTTCATTACAGACAATGTCATGTTAATTAAGTTTCAACTTCCCCATTGTTTATTTTTTCTTAAATGACTATTTTAAAACTGCAAAACCATTTCATCAAAAATATCATTTTCTTTTTGACATTAAAATTCCAGCGGAAGTTTTCAATTTAATACTTAGTCTCATTTTTCTATACTATAAATGATGTAGGGTTATTTTTTTTTTCTAAATTGTCTTCAAATTCCCCTTTTTGAACCCCGTAAAATTCACATTTTTAACTTGTGATATATTTTATTGAAAGATGTTTACTCAATCATACTAATAACATGAAATAATTTGTTGAAACATATCTAAAGATAAAGATTTGTACTATAAAGTAATATCGACGGAAAATTCTTTGTTAAAAACAGTGGTCATTTTTGCCCCCATTTTTAAATCTTTCAGAGGCATTTGCCAGATGGCCAACATATATTTTTGGATTTAGCATACCCAAAATATGTTAAAAAAGTATGTTGGACCAAATACTAACAAAATGCTTGTAACTTCTTAAATAAGCTTATATCTGCAAAATCGGACTAGACTATGAGCAGTAATGGAAAATGCAACACTGCCCACGCCCCCTAGCACCGGCTTAAGCAGTATTCAATCTTCAAATCTAAATGAGTTGAAATCAATGATCCCGAAGGGCCAGAAAATATAACAACACTGTATCCGTTAGATATCGCACCATATAATTAATATTTTCTACCGAATACTGAAATTTATACAATATGGTAAAATGTGTCATAGTCCATTACACATGACAGAAAACAAATGTAACTGCATTGCTTGTAGAAGTAACGAGAGAAAAAATGATTTACCATGACCAAGTGTTCCAGTCTATTACCTCTGTACAACATCAGGAAACAAGTTTTAAATTATACAATTGTCGGTAATGGAATACTTCGATAACAATCTCCACAATCATATACATGTAAAATGTCTTGGAGTAACAAAAGCGGAAATGCAAGCTATGCATCATTCTCTTGTTGAATTCGTAGTCGTTCAAAATGTGGCAAATAACATACTTTCATTAATATCTATTTTGTTGGTGTCTGAGTACAAAGATAACGGTTGATTAAACAGATTTAGAAGCTGCAGTTTTTAGAAATGTTACTGTCTATTTTAGGAGGAACTAAAATCATCAGACTGATGTTTCATTTTCTTACACATCCTACACAGTGCGTAGCTAAATAATACAGATAGAATAAAATCTGGAAAGTAGAAGTTTCGTTCGTGTATTTTTCCTACATTTACAAAAGGAAACTAAACATAACTGTATTATAGAACAATACATAGCATTATTTTATTATTATTATTTTCATTTTATTTTTCGCTTTCCATACACGGAGAAAGAATAATATAGATTGGCATTTCGACTATATTTGTCCACACACATAGAAACTAAAATTAAAGGAAGGTGCTTGATACATCATAGGTTAAATAAAGGGGAAAAACAACTAGATGTGTGTCCAAAGTCATGTACATTTTGAGATACATTGGACACAAACGTTTATTTTTTTACTAAGTCAAGGGTCAAAACTATGGTCTTGCGAAGTGAAACAAAACACTTTGGTGCACAAATTTACATGCTGGATAATATTCCTACATGGTTTCGTGACTTTTAAGCACTCTATGTGTATTTTTCACTAAGCCAAGGACCATAACTCTAGTTTGGATGAGGGAATTTTAAACAGAACACCAGCTGTGCACCTTTACATGATGTATAACAATCCCCTAATGTTATATGACATTAAGTCAAAATTTTGAAATACAAGCGACACAAACTTGTATGCATTTATGCATAATTGTGACAACCAAAGGCCATAACTCTTATCTGAATCACAGAATCCTAGGTGCACAACTACACATTTTGAATTATATTCCTATAATGTTGCATGACCCTAGGTAAAATACTTTTCAGGTAAATGCAACATAAATTTATATGCCCTTTTTTCATGTTTGACCAAGGTAAGGGCCATAACTCTGGTTTGGCTGTGTAATCTCTAACAAAACCCCAGGTGCAAAACTTCACATGCTGAATAATATTCCTGTAATGTTTCATAATCCTGGGTCAAGTGCGTTTTAGATATATAAACCCTTTTATGTACATGTTTGACTAATTCATGGGCCGAAACTCTGGTCTGTGAGATTAAAATTAAAAGCCCTGGTGCACAACTTCCCGTGTTGAATAACAATCCTGTGATGTATGATGACTTTGGGTTAAAGGCCTAGATTTTTGCAGTGGGCCAAGGAATTTCTGTCTTCACCAGCACAGTTGGGGGCTAATGACAATCACAGTATGGTTCCAATAAACAAGGGTCATTGTTTATTGGAGAGTCAGTCTACCTTTCAAGTGTATCAATTAGTGAGAAGAGAAAACAATGTAGTTTATTTTAAATTAATGAATAATTAATAACATTTAAAGTTACACTAGGGATTTTTTTTTTCATTTCTATGTAAAGAAAAATATTGTTGATCAAACACAATAATAAAATAATCAGAAACTTATTTTCACAATAATTAAATAATAAGAAACTTTCAGAAAGAAATATGCAAGTTTTTATTTTTTTTCAAATTCTGTGTGGAGAAATGTGATATTTCAGAAAACTGTGACTTTCACTCATATCATTTTTGATCTATTTTTGTGTGTTGAACTGTTTTTATTAATATTTCAGAAGGCCACATTGAAACTTAAGATATTCAATATGTTCTAACACTGTTATATATCTTTATGTGTTACCTTCTTTAAATAAATAATAAAGTTATTATCATTATTATTATTATTATCTATAGCTGGCAGAATACTGTAGATAACATTTGTCTAAAATTGAAAACAGTATGTGCATTTCAAAGTTACAAAGCAAAGCATGAAAAAAGTCCTTTTGGCAACAAACTGAAAATGAAAATTGAGTATAGATGGAATACAATATTTTTTTATTAATTTTTTGTCAGCACAGTTTTCACTATAGTTGTGTTTTATTATCATTATTATTTTCAATATTATTACTGTATCTTTTATCATCCTATATGTAATATAATAATAATAATAATTATTATGATAATAATAATAATAATTATCATTATTATAACTAATCGCTGATAAGCAGCAGATAAGATGGGAGTTGCATATTGGATTTGGGGGGGGGGGGGACACATATAGTAGTGAATCTAGGCCTTTAAATACATTTTGAGATATATCTCTTAGTACTGCACGTTTGAAAAACCGGAAGTGGTGGCGTATCGTCATTTATCTGTAAAACGCCTGGATTCGGCGTACGGAAATGAAAATCATTTGATGAATTAATGGCAACCTGTGTGTAAATTTATTACAATGGCACTGTTACTATCTTTCTAAAGTTAAAATGTGATATTAAAACATCTTATACTTTAAACCATTCAAAATAATGTCTTAAAATTAGCGTGAAATGTCCGGTTCACTTTAATCATTGTCAAATATCTCAAAAATAAGCACACGGACCTATCTTTTTTATTTGCTGAATTTTGTAAGTATATTTGAAAGTTTTGAAAAATCAGAGTTGAATCAATTTCTACATTACAGAAAAAAAATCGACCCGAACGTGCAGAACTACCCTAAAAGAGTTTTAAATATTAAATAATATAAACTCAATTTAATTTGCAACCGCATTGTTATTGTCACTTAATTCATTTTGTTCCCCATAAAAATTTCAATATCTGTAACAAATATATTTTCTTGGCTTTGAAAAAAAATATAAGGTTATATACGTCATGTAATGAAAAATGAATGTCACGAATCAGACTTTATTGGAAATAATCTAAGCGTAGAGTTAATATAAACATACAATTAAATAAAACAAAAAGTTAATTATTTTCATATTGGTACTATGTCATATAATTGCTTCATCAAATAAATGTAGTATTGTTTGTTTTAGTGTAAGATTGAAATAAACATCTGATGCAAAAATGATCTTCACGAGTGGCAAATGTAAGATATGGTGTTCATAAGTGAAAGGTAATTTGGTATTTTGATCTCACAAACAAACTTAATTTTCTTCTTATTTCATGTGTTGACTTAATTTACCCATTCTATAGTCTCCTACCAAAGACAAATATATTTCATAGTTTTCACTGTGAAATACCAGATATATTTGACTCTAATATTTCGATAATTCACCGGGAAGCATAAGATAAATATTTATCCCTAGGTTTATGCGAATAGAAGGTGTATTCCCATTAAGTTTGACAGAAGATTGTTTCTTAAAGAGTATTAAAGACTACACATGAAAAAAAAGAAAATGCGAAGGGATGAAAGAGAAAGGCACAGTGTGAATAAAAATAGCTCAATCTTGTGTATTCAATTAAATTGTCTACATGTTCAGATGAGACTGAGGGAATATGATAAATGTGTATGGAATTTAGCTGTTTATTTAGCTCTCCATCCTATTTATCTCTAAAATAGTTTTGTTTCTCTAATGTTTTCTTAACAGCATAAGAAATTGGTATATCGAAAAATAATGAAATGTTACCGTTTAGGATGACATTGATAGAAGGGTTACATAACGATAAGAAGGGGGATGGTGATAGGAAGTTTGGATTTTGAAAAAAAAAACAGCAACAAGGAAATAGTGGTAGGAATTTTCTATTTCACCGCATCCACACAAAAGCATTGAATTGTCTTATAACAGAAGGGAAAGGTGATTTATAATAAAAACCAGAACGGATAAGAATGTGTTGTGCGTTGGTAGCATTCCTTCTATCGCCATCTGTCGCAAGATCTGAAGGATACTGTGGAGTAAGATCGCTTTTCATTTTCAAGAAAAAACAGTTTTATAATTGTGTCGTCTCTTCTCAACATTCATGAGACTGTCAATAGATACACGTTTCGTTGTTCCGGTAATTACTCTTGTGGTTTTCTTTTGAATTTCCTCAATCAATTACAACAATCAAATAACATATCACCACATTCCAGAACTGGACGTATAGATGAAGTTAACTTCAAGTGACTATCAGATAGAAATTCTATTACTTCATACCGTTAGTCCTTTTGCAAACTTTCCTTTTCATGTATTCGGTAAAAGATGAGCCATATGAAACATAGTCGGATAGCAGTAAGTACGAATATCATTTGCCCGAAGAAAATGAAAAATTCCCTTTGATACAACTTTTTTCAAACACTTTATTGATGAGAGATATAGATTAATAGTTGGTAACAAATGAAAACTCACTAGATATAAAAACAGGAGAAATATATGGTTCCTTCCACCTGTCAGATACTTGAGAAATACGAACAAAATAGTTGACGAGCGAATTTAGATGACTACTGAAACCATACGAAAGCTCACGCTGATTAACTCGGGACCAGCTGCATTTCCTTTATAATGACTTGAATCATATGCATCGCCGTATGAACACATGTGCGGATGTCTCTAAATTATTTTTGTACTTGAAGCTTGTTCAAATGTCGAGTTCTGCTCCACCTGGGGCTAGAGGGCGTGTGCGGTAGCATGCATTTCCACTACCGTCCATGAACAGGCTCAATCAAACCGAGCCTGCAACATTTTCGTTCTTGTCGTGTTGAGTGACCTGTGGAGTTTCCACTTTTTCTATTTTTGAATGTCAATTCAACCTTGCCTGGAGTAACAATGATGTACATTGTATCAGAGACCAAAGAAACTATATACTACCCAACGAAATCTAAATGAAGATCGTTCGGGAGCATAGAATGCAACCAAGCAAAATAAATGCAAACTCGATTTGACGGTCTGTTCATGAGAGGCAATAAAATGCAACACCAATAACGACCCACAGCGTCGGCTTAAGCGAAATTCTATTGCAGTAAAATTGAATGTACCTCATGATTACAAAGGGGCGGAAAATATGGTAGCAAAGGGTTTATGTACGGGAAACATGTTACAGCCACCATACAACACTTAAAGACATCAACTGTGACAATTACTAAAATATATTAAGCAGAGAACGCATCCAACCAACATAATTACAGACTATATTTTATTGAGCATGTCCAAGTTTTTAAAAGAATCATCAGGTTTAAATGCAATTTCAGTTGTCAACATGTGATAGCGACAAATTGAATACCTCGCTGCATTAAAATTTTAAAAACCTTATTGACCTTAAAGCTTATCTTAACACGAGCATTTTGATGTTTTACATATTCTGACTTTTGTTACCGCTATGTGTGTTTAAAATTCACCTTGCATAAATACGTTTCATTCTGTACTGTGGTGTTGGAACTCTTTAAATCAGTAGTAGCATAAATTAATGTTGAAATAACATATCCGCTTCATTTTAAGCTTCAAAAGAGATAGAACAGATAAAAAGTTTAAAGCATTGAATGTTTATAACGAAGAGCCAATTTTAATTGCAATTTAACCCTACAGGTTTGAGACTAATCACATTGTCAGGCGTTAGAAGAGTTCCCAAGAGATAGACCTAAACATGTAACGGGTTAGACAGCTGACTCAGAGTCTTTTTATTTTAACATTTCACATATTTATTTCTATGTGTGAAACACATTTCGTCCAAAATTAAAACCTTTAAAGGTCTTATAAAGAATATAAGTTTTCAGATTTTCTGACTTCATCTGAGTGATTTAGAAAAGCCGGCATATATTACAATTTAATTGAGAAAAGGGATTATCTTCGTACAGCTGGACAAGAGTTACTATTAAGAAAACAAGCACCTGGTAAGCGTGCGGCAAAGTTGTTAATTCTTACATGAAAAACTCTTCTTTTCTTCGTGTCTGGTCCATTCTATAGATGTGTAATAGAGTTCCGCTTAAGCCGGTGCTGGGGGAGGGGAGGGGGGATGTGAAGGGGGCGTGAGGGGTGTTGCACATTTTATTACCTCTCATGAACAGACTCTTTTTGGTTGCATTCTATGTTTCTAAGGGATCCTTTTACAGATTTTCTTAATAGTTCTTGTTTTTACGTTTTAATGTTGGTCTATAAATGTGATAAAACCGCTGATTTTCTTACTGCTTTGAACATATAATGTTATTTTCTTGTTTGTACTTTACTTATTACGTTTAGAAAAGAAGGAATTATTTCATTCAATCTCTATGCAAATTGCATTCATTTTCGTCTACCTAGCTTAAAATATCAGCCTCTGCCCGAATATTATTTACTTTTATTACGTATTAACTATTAATATTTTCGGGAGACTCTGTGGCCGAGTGGTTAAGGTCGCTGATTTCAAATCACTTGTCTCTCGCCGATGTTGGTTCGAGCCCCACTTGGCGTTGAATTTTTATGTGAGGAAGCCATCCTGGTTTACGGAAGGTAGGTAGTCCCACCCAAGTGCCCGCTCGTGATGTAATAATGCACATAGGGGGCACAAAGCTGGAATGTTGCAATATGACCTGTAAGTGTGTCGATGCTACGTTAAACCTAACAAAAACAAAAAGTTAATATTTTCAAAGTGTTGTATATATTTGTACAATAACTGACATTCAATTCACATCGACAGCTGTTAATATATCTGTATACATTTATAAGTATTTAATATTAAAATAATATACTGCTTATTAGTTCATTTATAATGGCATTGCAATCGGTCAAATACCACGACCCAAAAACTAGTACGGCAGATTAAAGAATTGTGAAAAGACATGTTTGAAACGATCAATCGTAACTGTTTGAAACACATGTCAATTAAATAATTATCGACTTGAAAAAATACAAATTGATAGAATAAAATTACAGACTGACAAAAATTAAAGTCTGTTTTGGACCAGGCAATACAAAACATATCAAATAATATGTATGCTGATATAGTAATGTTCGACCTATAATGATTATATGCTACATTAACAGGCTATATATAGTTTCATATCATTACAATGTTCTACCGTATTGAATTTCGAAGAAACTAGGTTAATATCAACCTTTCTGTCTTTAGAAATACTTTTGAATATCTCATTGAAATTGTCAAGCAGTTTAATCCTCGAAACCGAAGTTTTTTTATTACCATGCTTAATAGCTGCCGTTCTTACTTTTTATTATATTCACATAAAAGGGAAATAATTATACTCCGAGATATAAGCTTGTATACCATTGTCCTGACAAGTTTAACAAGAATTGTTCTCCCTTGCGCTGATCAAATATGTTGCCGCCATTCGTCCTTCCATCACCTTAATATATAAAATATCTGTATTTGTTGATTAAATGTCTACCTGAACTTGACAGACTGATCTCAAGGTGTTTCTCAGACTGAAGAACGATTGCCGTAGTAAAGTGAATATGAATGTCGTTTACGTACATTTATATTTTGTCTAGCAAAAATCGTAATCGAAATAGATACTGTCCATAAGCAGTGAATTTGAAAATTGGATCCTAATGATGCAATTTGACCGAATAGTCTTCTGTAAAACGTATGTTGAGTCATTGAATATGCCTTAATGCTACAGCTCTTTGACTAAGATAATCAAATGTATTTTCTATGTTGGGGTTAACGTCACCCGACACATTTATAAGTCATATGGCGATTTCCTAGCTTTGATAGTGGAGGAATACCTCAGGTGCCCCTCCGACGGGCAGGCACCTGGGTAGAACCACCGACCTTCCGTAAGCCAACTGGATGGCTTCCTCACATATTGATTAACACTTAGCTTGCTAAATTTCTAAAATGGACTGGTCCATCATTTAATTTGGGCAATACCATTTATTATTCGAAGGGGTGTTCACTGAATTTGTACTAACTGAATAGCTAACAGTGCAGACCATGATAAGCCTGCGCATGCACGGATGTGCAGGCTGATTTTGGTCTGCATTGGTCGCAAAGGCAGAATCACTTGCCGCCAGCAGGCTAAAGGTTAAAGAACGTACACATGTATTTGACAGAAAGGGAACCGATGGCTGGTGAGATAATATGGTATAAAACAGTGTTTATAAAACGATCAGGTTTATATCGATCTGCCGAATTTCTGTTACCAGTGTCACAAACATGTGTATACCTACTTGTATTCCCTCGTAGATCATTTATCCAAAGGGATATTTACTGATATCTTTTTATAATATTGTCATTATGATGAATCAGCAGTAGGTTAAGAAAGATCGAGTGCTTCTCCTTGACTACCAACAGTTTGTCTTCATCGTGTCAGATTTTCATGTTTCTGATATTTAGAATAGCACAAGCTACTAGTAGGTGACGAAATGCATCTTCCTTTCATAGAAAAAAAAAATCTTTTTTACACACAGTATTAGTATATGCGCTGCCATAGACGCAGACTGACACAATTCAGTTTTTAACTTCAAAGTGCAAACTGCATTAAAACCCGAAGCTACATTGTCAACCTGAGAAAAGAATTACATTTCTAAATCCTTTGGCGCAATTGTCAGCCTGAGAAACGTAATAACATCCGAGGCGCTAGATGAGGGTGCTTTTACTTTCCTCAGGTTTACAATAACCCATACATGTGTGAACCGAGCAGGCTGGTGTGTATTATTTATATACATGTATTATCATATCTCAGTAAACAGTCTACGTAAAATTTCTACAAACCATCAGTGATGCATGTAGAATACAGTATTTTGAACAATAATTCAAGGTGCGAATGTTTCTAATAGCACCCGACCGGGTGTTATACGTTTCCAAAACACCTGCACCGTCAAGCGTTCTGGCAAATGTAGACGCTTATAAAGAACTGAATAAAAATGTATTTGCATGTTAATGACCAGGAAGCAGAGAGTAAAAGATGCAATAGAATTTTAAGTCAGAATTTTAGTGTTTTTTTTTTTGAGATATCACAGAATGGGGTTTTAGGTTAAATATAACAAAGAACACAGACCTGTTCAGGCAATATGGGATATTGACAACATTGAAAAACGTACAAACCTGCAATTGGTTTACCATGTAAAAATTAATACTTTTCCTGACCTCTTTTGAGTTCTCTGAAACATAGAATATACTTCACAAGGTAATACCTTTTATTTTTGTGGTTGTAATAAGAGCTGAATTTTATGTGGCGTGAATTTCATTGATATCAAATGATTTCGTAGAAACAAAACTGAGCAAAAACATCAAAGTTTTGTTCAGTATACTTTCCAAAACATCTGCTGCTCACATACGAGGGACTGATCTCAAGCTGTTTCTCAGACTGAAGAACGATTGCCGTAGTAAAGTGAATATGAATGTTGTTTACGTACATTTATATTTTGTCTAGCAAAAATCGTAATCTATGAATAAAAAGTCAACAAAACAGATACTGTCCATAAGCAGTGAATTTGAAAAATTGGATCCCGGCTATTTGTTTGAAACTCATCTTAAACTGACCAGAGTTTTTGCCCCTTAGTTTGCTTAAAATGTTTATTTTTGTATTTATTTGTATCAAAGTAAATTGCCTTTAATTTACCTTTTTAATTATGTTATTGTTTGAATTTAGAAAATTATATTTATTTAGAACTTGAGTCGATTTCTTTCTTATAATATACGAGTTTCTTGCCTTTCAATAAATTTGCATTTTGACCATTTGTTATATTTTTTAATATTGGTTAATAACGTTGGGTTGATATTTGTATGAACTCGAAAGTACCTTCTTGCAAACTGTGTGAAAATGTAAAAAGGATTGCAACTGTTATTTTCCCTGATCTAATAAAACAAATGGATATAATTTTACCGACATCTCTGTTAAAGTAATATCATTTTTGTTTTGTTTTGTGTTTTAGAGAAAGACCGGTTCGATCCTCCGTACGAGCGGGTGCCTGGGTACCACTGAGCTTCCGCAGGTCAGACGTATAGTGTCCTTTAATTTACACCCGCGAGGGTTGAAGCTGAATGAGGTGAGTGGGAATGCTCGTTTGGACAATATGTCTTCATGAAATGTTTAACAAATTTGATTGTGGAAACTGGTCGTTATGACATTCCTGCTTTATTCTTCCGATCTTGACGAAGACAAAACGAATTTAATATTATCAAAAGTGCCTGATTTCTAAGCAATAAATGCAGTTTGTGTATGAAGAATCAAATGTATTATTCAACATAATATTTTTCAGAAATGAAACTGCAGAAAATAAACTTTATGCGACCGGGAATTTTGTAAGCTTTATTGAAATACATTTTAAGACTGAAGTGAGTAAAGTGTGAGTGGAATGTTTATTTGCTCGAAAAAGAAATTATATGAGTTTATGACGGTTCTTATTGAGTTGGGCTGAAAACAAAAGGTTATATTACATTCATTTGATATTTTCATTACGATCATTTATAGTCTTAATGAAAAAATTCCGAGTGTTTATTTTGTATATACTGACTGACTTTAACAATATCCTACATTTTATGCCCTCATAGTTTAAGAGATATAGTTTTCTAAATGTCGTAAATGTTTCATATCTGCGATGAAAAAGTCTGAACTATACACTTATTAAACGGAAATGAGCCGCGCCATTAGAAAACCAACATAGTGGCTTAGCGACCAGCATGGATCCAGACCAGACTGCACATCCGCGCAGTCTGGTCAGGATCCATGCTGTTCGCTAACGGTTTCTCTAATTGCAATAAGGCTTGAAAGCGAACAGCATGGATCTTGGATCTGGATCCATGCTGGCCGCCAAGCCACTATGTTGGTTTTCTCATGGCGCGGCTCAAATAGTAGGCTTGAATTGGTTATTGACACAATTGTTTATATGGATTATTTTAATAATAAAAAGAGTTATTATCGCTTTGTAGAAATATAAATGTTAATATGCATTGATACTAGTGAAAAAAAAAGGTTTTTTTTTTTGATGATCGTAAATCTTTTTAACTAACTTAATACCATAGGTGGGTTGAATCAAGATTAAATATATTACAAAGATATACAGCAAACACAACAAGAGTCACACATCACAAAACGGGGAAGTTGTCTGGGTAACATGGGTGTGATATGTGAAAAGATGGTGCAGAAGGGAAGTAACACAACCGACATATAATGCAACATATATTGCATATAGAACGGTACCAACAGGAAGTATGCTGAAAATAAGGACACCGCCTTGGAACAGTCAGTAACCTTTGTAAAGGAACTGAGAGGGAATGAAACGCGTTTGGAACATGCCAACCTCACATTTACCCTGTTTTCAACTTGTTAGACGTGACAGTGCACAGCTCGGATAAACGTACCTGATTGTATGTAGTAAAACATTAACATTTAACCTGCTGGCGGCAAGTGATTCTGCCTCTGTGCCCAGTGCAAACCAAGATCAGCTTGCAGGTCCCGTGCTGGCTTATCTTGGTCTGCACTGTTCGCTATTCAGTCAGTAAAGTTTCAGTGAACAACCCTTCGAATAATAAATGGAACTACCCAGTTTGAATGATAGACCAGTCCATTTCAGAATTTTAGCAGGGTAAAGGTTAAATAGAATCAATTCAGGTGCAACCTCTGTAGAGCAACACCCTTTGGGAGATGCAAATATTGACTGTTATGCAGAGGTTGTTGTTCTGGAGAAGTAAATGTGATAGTATATTTCAGCTTAGGGAATCAAACTTTTCAAATTGTTTTAAAATGTATGTGCTTTCAGCCGAATGCTCAAAACGAGTAATAAAACCTGTTTATGGATAGCCCTTTGATTAACATCTTAATGTCAAAATTTATATGCACCAACGTAGAATATGTCGACCATAAAAATGTTCAACGAGTATAAGTGAAGTTATATTGACCATGAATTATATAGACATGGTTTGCATTTCAGGTCAAAGCCAGCCTCTTAACGAATTTGTGTCATTTTCTAAAGAAACTAAAAACTATTTTCATTTTTATTTTCGCAATAGGAATCTCCAAGCGAACACGCGCGCTTAGTTGTATGTTTCGTCTTTATCACTGTTAATGGAATAAGGAGCGACTTACTGAGCAATGTCCTGAAAATTTAGATGAAATATACACTTCAAACTGGAGTTATTCAGAGTTATATTAAATGTTCGTTTTCATAATCGTTCAATGTACTTATCACTACACTAAATATGATCCAGTGGGAATATTGTTTAAATTAGTATCTGAACGATAATGGGCCTATTACTTTCACTCAAGTCACGTGAGCGGCAAGGAAGAAATGCTCGCCGTTCTTTTTAAAATAAACGAATGCTTCTATCAAGTGAGACACAAAATAAAAGAAATTAATTTTTAATTGTCACCTGGTCTAAATAACTTACCAAGATAATACTTGCGGTATGTTTCTATCTTTACTCGTAATAGCTTCAAGATTTCCGAATGTTTTTTGAATAAATATCGCGAACATACACGACTTGCAGCTCAGCCTATATTGTTTGACCGGCACACATCGGCATAATCCGGATAGATCAGGGCAGTGCCGCAAAACCAAACGAACACCTAGCCGATTACAAGCGGCAAAAGTGTAAGTATGTCAGAAAAAGAAATAATACATATTGTCCCTATTTGTGTAAATGACGGTAAGAAGTGAGGCGTAACATTAGGTAGGACAAACAGCAATAAAATATTTGAAGGACATTTTTTTCTCAACACTATTTCCGCTGATATCTTGGACAAGCAGTACTTCCATAACATCAGATCCCCTTTCTAAATTCCAGTTTGTTTAGTTCTGCTCATTGTTTACTCGTTTAGGGCAAACCCATTATTTTAACTGGGGACCATACGCCGCTTTTCATGGAATTACATGCAAGTGTATCATTGAAGGTTCCATGTGCACCGCCGTATGAACACATCTGCGGATGTCTCAAAATTGTTTTTGTATTTGTAGCATGTGTAAATGTTGAATTCTGCTCAACTCGGAGCAAGAAGGCGTGGACGGTAGCATGCATGAATAGGCTCAATCAAACCGAGCCTGCAACATTTTCGTTTTTGTCGTGTTGAGCGACCTGTGGAGTTTCCACTTTTTCTATTTTGCTAACTTAAATAAAAAAAGAGATGTACTACAATTTAATTACGAGAAAGGAGGATTAAAAATGATAAATATTAAGTGTTTTTTGAACTTGATAAAAGCCTGTTGGATAAAACGATTTATGTGTAACAGTGAAAGTGTGATTTGGGGTACTTTCTATAATACAATTCTCAAAACATCAGGGGGAAAGTTAGTATTTGAATGTAATTTAAATGATAAAGACATTGAAAACATATGTAAAACAACACATTTCTTAAAGATGTTCTTATTGCATGGCATACCATTAAGAAGGTTGAATTAAATGACATAAGTGGAAAACAAATAAACAAATAATCTGGAACAACTCTGACATAAGGAATGGGAATAAAACGTTGTATTACAAAGAATGGTATGAAAAAGGAATAAAGTATTTAGAACACTTGTTTGATTACAGGAAAAAAGATTTTTATTCTTTTGAACACTTCAAGTATTTATACAGTCTAGAAGATAATGAATTCCTAAAATATTATCAAATTATCACCAGCATTAAGCCGGACCTAAAAGAATCACTTAAAAACGAAAGCATTATATACATTACTACAGACAACCTGCTTAATAAAATTCAGGCAGCAAAGCACCAAACAAATTACTATACACCAAACAATTAAATGTAAAACTTAAACCAGAAATAAAATCAGAAAAGAAATGGGGATCTACCGTTGAAAACAATAACATAAAATGGAACAAAATTTATGGACAAATTTTTAAAGCAACGATAGACACAAAAATTAGAAACTTCCAGTATAAATTTTTAATGCGAATAGTTCCAACAAATAAATACTTGTACAAAATGAAATTGTCTAGAACAAACTTATGTGATTTTTGTAACATGCAAGTGGAAAGTATAGAACATCTATTTTGGGAATGTAATCATGTTCAAATTTTGTGGAATAGACTAAGTAACTTTCTTGCAGAAAAGGGAATATCGTGCCTGTTCAATCTAGAATGTATAAGTTTTGGCATTGTGCAAACGGGGTTAAAAAGCAATACCATAAATTTCATGATTTTTTTGATGAAATATTTTATTATACTCTATGTTTTTTTGCTCTATTTTTATCTTATACAGTGTTAACTTTCTTCTCAATCTAAGCGTCTTATCATGCAAAGTGGAAACATTTATTTATCTTTTTTGACATACAAAACGATCTTATAAACAAAGCTGAAGAGGAAATAATTGCAATTGTTTTATGTATCTCAAAGATATTATTTTTGTTTTATTATTATTTAATAGGTCTGCAGAATTGTACAAAACAAGTGTAACCTGTTTGTATGATGTATGTCATAAAAGAGAAAAAATAAACTATAAAAAAAAACTTAAATCAAGCGTGAATATTTACTCATTTTGTCTAAATCACTCACGATTTGCGATCTATTAGGAAAACATCTTGTCAAAAACACACATGATTTTTGAATTATTACCAAACGCAAGTAAGACTGCTAGCATGAAAGTGTGAAATAAGGTCAGCGAGAACAGTATATGTAAGAATTTATTTGTAACTTTGGAATACATATAGATTTGTCTGTTCAATCGACAGTTCATATTATATACTACCCATTAAGAAGACGTTTCCCGTTTGCGAGTTTGCTGTCATTTACTTGTGAATCACTCATGCCCTCCGTGACCTCGGTACATGTCTTTGAAGCTTACCGGCATGTCACCGGGAATTGTGCGTGTACATTTCACTATGGGAGGAATTTATCGATAAGCATTTTGCAAAACACTCGGTTAGGACTAAACCAAAATTTTGTTTGTTTGCCGCTTTACTCGTTTTTATTTCTGTTTATTAAATTTTTTAGATTGAATTTGTAGTCTTGCTATAATCAGTACAGTTTCTGAAATAAAGATGTAATAGAAACGTGTCATCGGTTTATTTTACCGTGTTATGCACTCATGGATTAGTCGACTCAGTCCGTGTAATTGAGTTTGTTGGTTCCAGCTTTGATGGAGGAAGAAGACTCTCAGGTGCCCGTACGTGCACTATATCATCACGGGCGGGAACCTTGGTAGAACCACCGACCTTCCATAAGCCAGCTGGATGGCTTCCTAACATGAAGAATTCATCTCTCAGAGTGAGGCTCGAACCTTAAGCTACCTCGGTGAGGGGCAAGTGATTCAATGTCAGTCACATTAACCACTTGGCTACGGATGCCACGTGTATTTGACTGCATACTAAAATTGCGGATATCATGTATAGATGCAGTAATTAATCGAACACAATTGTTCTGTGTGAAGACTGTAGAATACTTTTTTTTTCTACTTCAAATCAAAAAAAGATGTGAATACAATTTAATTAAGAAAAGATAAATGATAATTCATTTTTGCGGCTGTTGAAAAACGATTTATTGTTAAAGTTGAAGTATTTGGGTACTATTTTATACATTTTCAGAAGAAATTACGATTGAATTAATTAAAATAAAGACATTGGAAAAATATGAAAACATACATTTCTGTAAAATTTTTATAACCATAGCAGTTGAATTAAATGGTAAGTGGCATTCTAACCTCACAAAGGAATGGACATAAACGTTGTATTAAAACATGTTTGTAACAGGTAATATTTCACTTTGTGTTAAGCGAAAAAAGATTTCTTATTCTTTGAAATTCAATAGTTACTAAACATGCTTATGAAGTTACTCAAAAATTTAAATTATTATCATTTCTACAGTTTTTAACTGGCTACATGTATCACTTTAAAAAGACGTACGCATCAAAATATCATGTACATTTGTACTTAAAAATGTCTGGCATGGAAATGTACCAATTTTAACAAACAATTAACCGTAAACATTTCATCTCGAAATAAAATTTAAAAAGAATATTTTCATTTTAAAACCAATACGATTCAAATTCGAATCAAAATATATGTAAAACTTTTTAAGGCATGGGGAAACATCAATGTACTTTTAATAACAGTTATTTTTATTCTTTTATCATAAAAATCTCGTACAATAGAAATCGTCTCAGAATATACACAATGTATTGTTTTAAAAAGTTGAAGACATGCAACACATTCTTATTTTGTGATATGAATCGTTGAAATTTTTTATGAACAAAATTTCTGAATAAATGAGGAATATCGTCCATGCTCATTTTGTTAAGTTTGAATGTGCCGGGGTGAAAGTAATACTTAAAATTTATTTTGTTGATAACGTGATTTATTATACTTCAATTTTTCCCTTCATTTTATTAAGTCGAACTTTCTTTCAATTTTAAGGTTATATGCAAAGTGTTTATACTTTTTGGTCAAAACGTTTTCACAAGCTGAAAGGATTGCCATTCGTCTTATGTATCTCAAAGTTATTGTTGTTCATTATATTTATATCTGCAAATACAAACAAGTGAACAGTTATGTAATTTTAAAAAAAAAAATAAATATAAAAACAACAACTAAATATTTGATTTTACTCATTTTGCTAAGAACTCACGATTTGCGATCTGATTGACGTATAAAATCTTGGCAATAATCAACTATGGTTTTTGTTTAAAGATTGTTCAAAGTGAAACGAGGGCAAATCGTCAAACGGGAAAGATCTTCTTAACGGGTAGTAAATTCAAATTTTATTAAGTTACGACAAGCTTTACTTCAGACATAGAATCCATATAGTAAATACCGAGGGTATCTTCGCAATAAGTGTATAAACATCAAGGTGAAGTCAAAAAAATTACTTGTTTGGCTTGTTTAACTGTCACAATGTTCCAGAAAACATCTGTAGAGACCACCTGTCATTTGTTAATTGAATATCGTGTTTACTTGTATTAGAATGTTTCCCGTGTTCTTTGTTATTTCTGATTTAGTCGTTCTAAAACATCTAAAGGGCATTGTTGCCGTTATTGCTATTCTTTATTAAATCTAACTGGTACTATTCTACATTGGAGAAGAAATACATTTTTCTGTTGTCAGTTACGGCTGAAATTTCTAATAATCTACACTTAATTGGTACAGTTAAGGAAAACAATTAATCAAATGTCAAAGTGTTTCATATTCAATGGAATATATTCCCTGCTGAAAGGCTTTTATCCTTATGAAATATTAAAAGCTTTATAGAAAGGTGACTCTTAGTTAACGAGGAAAGTGTTGTATAACTGTCACCACACATTTTCTATATTATAAGGTTTCTTTAAATCATACGGATTTTTTAAGTCTGGAAATTATGAACATTTAAAACTATAAAAGTGGTACTTTGGAGTTTATAATCTTAATATCTTCACAATTAATGAAACAAAACTATTTAGTTTGCCATTTCACATTTTATGATATTTTGAAATAAAGAGAGGTGTTGTCAGTGCAAACTGTTTTCAATGAACCTAATATAAATGTAGATAGCTTTTTATTATCTAATACAAATTTAACTCATAAGGAACAAGGTAAACTTCTCAGTATTATTTGGTATAGACATATCGTGCGCAAATACGTGTTTGAAATAAGAACATATTTCGTCTTCTAAGACAACCAATAGGTAACACTTTAGAAATACTTAACGCAGCCAATGGATAACATTTAGAAATACTTAAGGCAAGCAAAAGATAATAGGTAAGGGTAGATTTCTCGGAAGCACAGAGCAGCACAAACACAGCCTCAGAGCCACGCATTTACAAAGTAGGCCCACAACAAAAAGAAACTGTAACAGAAAAATATTACAGACGGGTTGCTTAAAAATCCAACAAGTACATTTTAATTTTATGCAAAATGTAGATAGAGGGAGAGGAATGGGTAACATTTAGAAGTAATTTCTTTAATAGCTCCATTAATATGATACAATACTAATGGCATTATACATCATTCCAAAGAAATCTGAGGGTTGTAACAGGAACTTTAACCCTTACCCTGCTAAATTCTATAATGAACGTGTCCATCTTTCAATTTGGACAGAACCATTAACTGTTTAAAGGGGTGCTTACCTAAAAGATACTGACTGAATGGCGAACAGTGCAGATCTTGATCAGACTGCACGGATGAGTAGGCTGATCATGATCTACACTGGTCGCAAAGACAAAATCAATCATTTCCAGCATGATAAGGGTTAATTTTTTTTATAATACCGTGATTAGTATTGTTTCAATTTTGACAGGTATTTTGCATTATGCAATACAATCATTTATGATACCAACATTTAAAAAGAAAATAACTTTATATGTAAATGGATTGTTATACAAATTTCAGGATATTTTAGTAATCTAAAGTAAATATTAAGCAAAATCCGTAAGCAAAAATATTGTAATTTTCTGAAACCAAAACAAAAATTGTAATTTTGCTTAATGTTACTGTGGCAAAAAGTACATATTGGTCAAAACATTTACATTATAAAATTTTGAAATATAACAAAATTCTATCATGGAGTCCATTAGAATGATGTGATATTGTACAATAAAGCCGCAATTAACGACAACCCATGTTTCAAATCAGGTTTCTGTATATTAACATACCTGTTTTAACTACGATCTCTTAAACGTTACCCCTCACCAGAAAGTTGCATTTGGGAAAGAGTCCAGTTAGTATTAACATTATAACAATGAACAAACAAACAATTTCTTGTCTATTATTTCAAAATAAGTTAGCTGTAAAATAAAACATGGAAAAAGGTTCAACGAAAACATAACGTTCTAAGAAAGCAAAACCCGCAAACTAAAACTTATAGACATGTATAAAAATATACAGACAAGGTAAAACATATAAACAAAATCTGTAAGAAGATTGTTTTGAAGCTTAGAACGCAACCAAGAAAATGTCAAACTTTGTGTAATTGATTGTCATCTTACGGACAAGGAAATATGTGATGACACAGAGTCTAAGCATATGGCATTTTATGGCAGTTAAAACAGTTTTTGTGGAAATAACAAAATATACATCCCCTGGAGCCATAGAACTGAAGAAAGTAAATTGACAGTAGACTGGATTATGATGCATCCATCAAGTCACCCGCGTCCCTTACATCGGCTTCGGTGGAATTGTATTATATAGATATTTGAATGGATATCAAGTCCAAAAATAACACGGATAAAATCCTTATTGTTATATTAAACTAAGGGGCATGCCAAGACAGAATATTACAAAATAATGTTTAAAGTTTTAAAAATTTCTAAACGAGATAATTTACCTGCTGTTGTTAAAGTGTGTTAATGAAACATAGCGTTTGTTGATGAACGATGCTTTCCTACAGCTCTTTGTTATGTACGTAATGTGAGCTTCAGGTATAATGGGTTTGTTTTTTCCAATGTATTCCATTAGCGACAATGATTTATTTTTAATTCAGAGTGTAATTAAAACTTGTTCCCTGATGTGGTACTGAGGTAATGGGCTATAGCATTTGTTACTAGTAAACCATTTTTCTCTCTTTAGATTTATACTGACAATTTGTTTTTTTTTTTGCTTTGCTGCTTTCGAGTGAGTCAAGAACATCAATCATTTTCGAATACAGAACATTCTGTATCGTGAAAATACCGGACACGAAAGTAAAGAAAACAAGGTTTATAAGTAAGATAATTTAGACACTATATAATTTCAACAACACTTATGGTTTCAGTAAATACAGAACATTGGATACGAGATATATAAGAGAGATTATTCAAGTTACGACAATACAGAATTTAAACTAGAGTTATGGTTTCAGTAATTGCAGAACAGCCGCAAATTAAACAAGATATATAAGAAATATAATTTCAGTTAAGACATTACAGAATTTAATCTAGAGTTATGGTTTCAGTAATTGCAGAACAACGGACACGAAAGTAAAACAAGATGTATAAGAAAAATTATTTAAGACACTACAGAATATCAGCTACAGATATGGTTTGTGTAATTTACAGTATAATCGGATTCATATGTCAATTAGGCAGACATTATACCGGAGGTGTGTCGGGAAAACTAAACACTTTCTGCAATTACGCAACGTACCCGTATGTTGATTGCCCTCTTCGGCAGCGAGATAGAACAACTTCTTCCCTGCAACCGAATAAGTGTATCCTTCGAGTAATTTGCCTAAAGTGAGTGTAATATCGTGAAATTAAATTTAACTACACCGTGTCTATCGAATACGTCGCATTTACTACGGGTATGCTAAATACACGGTATATTGTACGTTCCATTAATGGCATTTCCTGTTGATTTTGTCAACATCCGGCATGGCGAGGTAAGAAAAACCTCTTCTTTTCATTGAAGTTCAACGTGTTTATAAAGAAACGATATATTCAGTACGAGAGACAAATCATTCACGCTTCCCATGGTAATGTGATTTTGTTCAGTAATTGATCAGAGTTAACTGACGTGTGAAGTCGGCTTCGAACTCGGGCGTTCACTTTCTGCCTCTCAAAACCATTCTGTTAACTTTTTCACCTGTTTAACGCGAGAATAGAACAACAAGTTACTATTAAACATATATATTTTGGCAAACATTGCCAACGTAGGGGTGCTATATGCAAAAATTAGTATTGTACGTCCCATAAAACGACGCATATGAAGAAATACGTCATATAAAAGGTCATTCTCGTTAGCCATTCAGTCAGTAGTTACTGATTTTCTTCATTTGAGAGCCATTTCAATTTGATATTTTTCTACTTCATGATACATGTTTTGTAACCGTAATAGTTTACAATCATTCGCATAAATTATTATAATATTCACATATTCCATCATAAAAACTATATTTGTAACATGTTATAAGTATTTCATAAGAAATAGTTTACAATACTTGGAAAACGTTCTTTTTTGTGTGTCAAGCAGAAACTAGAAACTAGTAAGTGTAATTCAGTTATCCAAACAAAACTCAAATCCTACCATATTTTATTGATGTTGTCACGGCAACCGAAATTATAAGCCATGTACCATGAGAAGTCAGAGGTTTATAAATAAAAGGCCCTTGTTGAAACCAAAAAATACACGGCAACGTTATTTTTCAGTAAAATATTATCAAACTGTTTCTAAAGATGCCAAGTAACTGATATACATAATTTGTCGCATAAATGAAATCAAATATACACGTTATGCACGACGACGTCAAACTGTTTTCAAAACGTTTCTTCCGTCATGTCTCTAAATGCGTTCAATGAATTACTTAAAAGCATTGTAACAGTTACTCTTGAAATAAGAAGATAACGAATATTTTTTTATATATATATATATATTTCAGGTATGAAAGGTGAAAGAATGTTCTTCTTGAATATTTGGTTACCTCGACTTTAATTTTTGTCACTCATGAAACGGCCAATATTAAAAACTGTAACATAAGATGCTTTAAGTGTAATGGATTAATGACGACATATTGATAATTAATATGTAAATCAATAAATTATGATAACAGCTATATGAGCCGGTTCATCTCGTTTCATTCCAAAATAACGTTATGGCTCAGTGGACAAGTTATTATCAAATAGAGCATCGTTTGTTTCATTGTGTGGAGACGGGTGAAATAAGACTGCATGTATATATCTATGTGAGTGTGTCCACGTGCAATAAATGTTGTACGGGTTTTATGACGAAAACATTTTGCTGTATCGTAGAAGCAAAATTTGCGTGGGGTACAAATCTTACGCATGTAAACAGTGCTAACGGCATAGTCCCGTTGAATGTTATGAAAAAAGGATTAATTGTAAAAAATGGTACATTACCCTAAATTGCACCAGTTACCGTCATCACTGTAACAAATTACCGGGTAGGATAGCTAAGGATACCCAAACCATCTCTGCCTACTATGACAAAGTCCTAGCCGCTTGCCTGAAATCAAAGATTTCACTAATATAGTTTCTTTTAAGATATAAACTTTAGATATAGAAAATCCTCTACAAAGTCTTTCTATGGTTTTCCCTTTTTCTTAATTTGTCAAAACAATGTTGAAGAGAGATATGTTTTAGTTTTTATATGGTGTTGGCGTTGCGAAAGTCCTTTTTGTTAATCGTAATGGGAAGGTTATACGTGTTTTGTTTCTTGACTAACCAATCTCAGCAGAACAGAGCAGAACAGAACATAATTTTATTTCAGTAACTTATACATATACTGTATGCCGTAACATACAAACAAGTTTATATATAATATTTTCATATCAGCATACGCACTTTTTTCTTCATATTTTATCTAAAGAAAATAAAAAACATGTAGTAGTCAATACGAGTAAATGTTACAAAACGCAATACTTAATATGACTGTTTTACATAATGTAATTCTGTGACTGGTTGTTAACGTTCAAAATATAAAAAAGTAAAACATATATGCGAATGAAAATATATATAATTAATACTATAAAATAAAACAGCCTTTTTATATCATGACGTATTTCTTAATATGTGCCGTTTTATTGGACGTACAACACTAATTTTGGCATAAAGCGCCTCTGCATTATCAATTTATGCCATGAAATATATGTATATTAGTAAATTGTTATACTATTCTCTCGTTAAACAGGTGAAAAGTCAATAGAATGTTTTTTAGAGACAGAGAGCGAACTTGAAAGTGAATTTCCGAGTTCGAATCCGACTCCACAGGTCAGTTAGCTCGAATGTTTGAAGAAACTAGAGAATAACTGATCAAAACCACATTACCATGGGAAGTGTGAATGATTTGTCTCTCGTACTGAATATATTGCTGCTTTAAACACGTTGAATTTCAATGGAAAGAAGAGGTTTCTCTTACCTCACCATGCAGGATGCTGACAAAGTCAACAGGAAATGCCGGTAATGGAACGTACAATATACCGTGTATTTAGCATACCCGTCGTAAATGCGACGTATACGATGGACACGGTGAACTAGACGATTGCCATTTAGAATGAATATATGTAATTCGATTTAAAATCAGTACATGGTAACTTCAAATTAGATTGTGGTAAAGAGCTGTAACATCAGTCAGCATCTCCATTTCTATTTATACCAAAATGACTTGGTTTCGGACAACTTTTCTTTTAACAGAATTGAAGAATATTTTCAAAGAACGAATGTTCTATAAAAACGGTTATGACTCGACTGCAAAACAGGAAGTGAGAAACTGATCTTCATGTTGAGTTCTGCTCAACCTGTGGCTGGAGAGTGTTGAATAAAGTTTGCATTTCCGCTACTGTCCATGAAAAGGCGCAACCAAGCCGAGCTTGCAACATTTTCATTTTCAAGTCCTAAGTCAATAGCTTTTGCCTGGTTCATTTTTGGCAAACGTATTATTGATCGAAGGCGGTTGACGGCAGCACAGCCAAGCTTTAAACTCTTTTGAATCGTCGGTATGAATTAGAAATTAATCCGTGTATTTTGGTATGATTACATTTAATTTAGATTTAAATACAAAATCATGTATTTCATCATTCGTTTTATATTTGTTAAATGTAGCTGACAATGTACATATTAAAATAACAGATTGGGAAGTGGGGGTCAATGTTGGTGTATCCGAAACTGAATTTTCTTGTATATTTTCGAAACCCGAATAAGATTCATTTATTAAAGGAAGATTAAATGCAGAAACCAAACGATTGTATTTGTTTCCTATTGTCCATATGAGAATTGAAGTATTCAATTGGGTTTAAAAAGGGGTTTTATGAGTGGAGTTTGGTTCTAACCTAGAAACATATTGCGATCAGTTTTTCTCGGCGTGTGTAAAGGTGCCTCATTTGCTTCTACGTAATTTTAATAAACTTTCATCTGGCATTATTCTAAACGCTCCAAGGGCAATACGAAACGGTATCTAACATCTGAAAGTATGACTTTCTTGCCGAACCATAAACAATAATTTACGTCTAATAAATTTATTTGGAAGCCACTAAAATTGAGATATGAGGATCACACGACGATTTGTTCAGAAACAGCCTGATACTGTATATCAGTTAGATCACTCGGCTTCATTGTGCATGTATGTTATAGATGAATAACTAATTGAAATTGTTTCCTATATTTAGTATATAGGGGAACGTAACGTGTAGACCTTTCCCACTCTTTTAACATTTGAATTTTCTCCCTTGCATTGCTTTGCATTTAGGCCGGGTCTTCATATATTGAATGTAGTTTTGCAGCTTATTTTATTACTCAAGAAGCTATCACTTGGGTCCGAACATTTGGGGCTAATGGCATAATGTATGTATTGCATTACCCTATTATTATTAATTAGTAATTTTCCAAAAAATAAAAGAGAAAATCAAATGTCAACTTGTACCTTATATTTAGACGAAACACTAGATCGACAGCTACTCAACATTGTACTGGTAATATGTGGAAAACATAAGAAACTGTTTTTTGATTACAAATGGATCTATTTCATACAAGCAATAATATACGTAGTAGTAAATGCATTCAAAGACGATTGATACATATTCGAAAGAACACAGCGTGCTTCAAAATGATTAATAGACAGTAGAAAAAGCTATGAGTTTCTTTAGCTGTCATGGTTGAGTTGAGACGCGATTTTTGCCATATATCAATGCATACATGATGTTGATTGCCTATAAAATGATAGAACATAATACCAATAACTATTGGAGAAAAAATCCGGATTAGATGCTGGATCCAGTTTTGAAGAAAGTAGATTTGCTTTAAAACATGAAAGTTTGAAAGAAGGTAATGTACTCAAATACGTTAGACTAGAATATATGTCTCGCAATAATTCTAATATTACAGGCTACAAAATCACACTGGTGATTACTTGTCACAGCAGTTGTTCGAATTCTAAATGTATTTACCATTAATATTCTGAGTTAGATGAAAACGCTTCACTGCTCAGTTCAACCTATATTCACACAAATGACGTTTGAACCAAATATATAGTTATATCTCCTCTGAGACAATGCATTACAACCATTCACTCTAATCGCTTCTCTGGGTACCATTAGTAAAAGCAATATCTACAATCAGATTTTTTCACAATTCCCCAGTGGTGTTTTTTCAAAGCGGTGCCCAAATGCGTTACTTTATTCTCAATTACTTTCTACATTTATAAACATATACACCATGTATAGTTTGCTTATGACGCTTAATAGTTCAATACATATATTCGTCTTCCGATTAGGGAATCAGAACGATTCACTCATCCTTATTTAGACTTGCGATGACGTCCACAATCATGTTTCCAATAAGTTCTTACAAGTGCAATAGAATCTGTAAGAAAGATTCTTTGGAAGCAAAGAATGCAACCAAGAATAATAATAGCAGGCTCGGTTTGATTGAGTCTGTTCATGACAGGTAATGTCATGTGCAACACCTCTCACGTCCCCTAGCACCGGCTTAAGCGGAAATCTATTACACATAATAAAAAATATATTAAATGGACTCCATGATCCCAAAGGCCCTGAAAATATAACAGTACTGAATCCAAGATAGGGGAGACATTTTACAGCCGCCACACGGCACTTAAAGATTGCTGTTTTGACAGTTAATAAAATCTGTAAAAAGATCCTTTGGAAGCGAAAAATGCAACCAAGAAGAATAATAGCAGACTCGGTTTGATCGAGTCACACCGAGTCTGCTCATGAGAGGTAATGTAGGCATTACAAAACGAACTTATACCTATGATGATGTACAAACGTTTTGAATGCAGACGACATAAAGACGTTACTTCTTATCATTATAACGATGTAATTTGGTGGGATAGTTTGATGTTGAGAGATGTTGCACTTTCCATTATATCTCATGAACATACTAAAAAAAGCCACTTTCTAAAAGCTAAAAACACAGCCACGCGGACGCGTACATGATCAAAACACACTCACACAAAGCGAACACACAAGGACAAAACGAACAAATAAGTAAATTTATGTTCTCTTAAGAAATAAATTATTTTAATTTTGGTGGGTATCGTCTTGCCTAACATTACTCCTCACTGCTAATCCGCACATGTATTTGTATTTATAGTCGTATCAGTCCAAATACTAGTCTGACAAGTTTTAATCCCACGGGTTTTTCATGGGCAAATTTAGTGCAGTGACAAGTACATTCTTTATCGGAAATCCGTAGAGGACAGATCGTTTACAAAAATTCATAGGAGAAGAATACGGCGGAAAACTGCAGTGCTACTGTTTTTGAGAATTCACAATTCAGATGAGTATACATTATATATTTTAATTGATGAACTTCCTGTTTATACGGCATTTGCATATATCCTCTGGAAAGGAATGGAGACACGTGTTTTGTCTTACAGTCAGCAAGATATTAGTTATTTTTGTATTATTCAATCACTGACCGGATTTGTCTGAAGTGAATTTTAGTTTAAAAAATAAACAGGCATAGTCAGCTGACAAACACTCACAGGTAAAACATGGGCGTGGTCGAGCGTTTTTGATTGCATGTACATGCGCTTGAAAAATGCAGTATGTTAGTTACTTTACATTATTCTCAGTCATAATTATTTATGGACTTAAATCGTATGTAAAATATGCAAGTACTGGTTCCGCCCGAGGTGTATTGAGGTTTATGCATTTCTAACGCACATTGTTTAGAATACTCGTGTTGCAGAAATATTTTGTAGCATAATTTTGTCATGTTGGGCGACCTGTGGAGTTTCCACTTTTTCTATTTTGAAATATATAGTGAGTGAGTGAGTTGGGTTTTACTGCGAATCGACACAAAATGGTCATATATCGCCGAGGTAAATAGACCAACAAAGATTGATAACAAAATACAAACAAGTGATAATACTGTTTAAGACAAAAAAGAAACATCTTCGTTACTGGAAAACCTATGATTACAACATAAGCTGTCTGTCCCTTAGTCTGATAAGTCACAGCATCATGCGCTGCAATAATTGTGAAGCCACATCATCCAATTTAAAAGGATCTTACAAAGCACGGTTACATCAAAGCCGTTATCCTGATTTTTACGCGATCATTCCTGGGTGATTTCGCCGTTGTGCATTAAGTTACACAGTTTCTTCAGTCCTAGTTGAAATATAACAAAATATTGCCCTCTGTCTAACGCATCTGACTTCAAGAAAATATCTCGTGTAATTTAAAACGTCTGAAGTATTTTTTCAATTATCACAGGAGCCGTATTTGTGTGTATTTATGCCGTGTGCATTGCCAAAGCAAACACAATATTTGTCTTATCAACGAAATGCCGGTATATATTGACTTCTAACTGCATACACAATTTTATGTAGATACATAGAGAATGTTTGTTGTTATCGTAAGAACAAGAGTTTCCGAGCAGACGGATTCTTTGGATGAACACCTGAAGTCCAGTCTGTAATTTAGAATTAGAAAGTTAAAAGGAACGAAGAAGAGTTTAAAACATGTGTTCTTAAGATAGGTCTGTATATTTGAAACAAATTGTTTAACGATGTAGGAATTTTTTTCTCATGTTTTGTTGTTGTTTTTGTAGGGTTAATCTTAAGCCGACACAGTTATAGGTCATGTGACGACATTTCAGCTTTTCATGGTGGAGGAAGACCCAAGGTGCCTCTTCGAGCAGTATTTCATGTCGAACAGGCATCTGGGTAGAACCACCGACCTTCCGTAAACCAAAAGGATGGCTTCCTCACATGAAGAATTAAAGTAGAATCGAAGTAAGGTTCGAACCCAGATCGGTATGGCGCAAATCATTTAATCAGTGACCTTAACCACTCTGCCACGGAGGCCCCTTGTGTAGGAATCTTATTAAACCATATCTTTTCAAAGCAGCATTTTATTTGACGGAAAATCATTCAACAAACAAGATAAAGTCTTGTGCCTGTTTTTTCAGTCTTCAAAGTCAGTTTGCGTCATTTTTTACAATGGCTTTCTATGAAAAACTCGTTTCAAAATGTAAATATTAACTAAACTTAGTAAAGTTGTTAAACGTTTTATTAAAAGAGGTTATGATCCAACTGTTTTGAGACACACCGCGTATTTGGTGTTCAGCCCTTTTACAGTTTGACGCTACGCTTCCTCTTTGATTCTGTCTGACGGAACAAGGGGGATATCTATGATAGGTAGTTCTTAAATCCAACCGGGACTGAGTTATTTTGATGTCTGTCTTCTGGCCTGTTTCGTCGGGCCCTTAATGGTGTTTCCCTTGTTGCTCTGTCTTCTGCAAAGGCATTGAGTACATGCGTTTTAGGTTCTTAAGAACTTGCTAATACTCTAGAAGCCACATTTATGGCCCTATCTTCATAAAATCTTATCAGAATGTTTATATTGATGGTTCCTATGCCAGCTTTAAAACTGGGTTATATGGGTTCAGAAACTAGGTCACCCGGTCAAATCAAAAGAAAAGCTTGTTAACACCCTAGAGGTCACATTTATGACCCTATTTTTTCATGAAACTTGTTCAGAATGTTTATCTTGATGATTTCTGTGCCAGCTTCAAAACTGGGTCATATGGGGTTAAAATTAGGTCACCCGATCAAATCAAAGGAAAAACTTGTTAACACTCTACATACCATATTTTTACCCTATCTTCATGAAACTTGGTATGAATATTTATCATGATGACTCCTAGGCCAAGTTTGAAACTGGGTAATGTGTTGCCTTTGCGTATGATAGGGTTTCACCTGGTGGTGATAACTTTTATTTACACTGTCCTGTGACTTTGGAACATGGTGGCGGTAAGAGTGAAGTTAGGTGCACCATAAACCGGTTTAATATCCCAGTTGGTGGTTTTGCCACTGACCGTTCCAAGGTGGTGCCCCACTGTGTTCCCGTATTTGTTCGTTTTGTCCTTGTTTGCTTTGTGTGAGTGTGTTTTGGTCGTGTGCGCGTCCTCGTGCTGCGTTTACGTTCGGGGAGGTTGCGTTTTTAGAACGTGACCTTCCCTACTAGATATTCATTGTTGTCTTTTTGGAAAACATCAGGCTTTATCTAATTCTAAACCTTATTGAAATATTTCGATCTCAGCATGAATAGCAACATTAATATCGTCCCTTTGTTTTATTAGAAAGAAACACGCTTAGCTACTCAAGTCGATTATGTAATGAATGCCTACAGGAAATGTAATTAAATTCAATTCGAGCTTTTGACGAACTTCCTTGATGCAGATTGTATCATTACTTAGGATTTTCTTTTTTTTTTCTTTTTTTGTTAAATGAACTGGACAGTTTCTTATAATAGTTCGAACCTAGGTAATTTAAGCCGTGCATTGACGTTAATTGTGCCTTATTTTGTATATTATGGATTCCAATAAAGATTCACTTCCTTATATCGTTAGTGGGTGGGTGCTGGGATTTACAATCAAACTTCTCTGTAAATCAACTATTGCGAAATGAAAAAGTGCTCTAGGCACAGGTATATTTACGCTATGTGGCCTTTGTAAGCAGGGAGTTAAAGGGCAAGGAATGCCAATAAGTTAATTTCATATGAAAGCCATCCTCAAGCCATTCATTTTAAAATTGGCCCACTGTTGAAAAAGATATGGCAGTTTGAAATTTACGAAAATGGCTGATCATGGAGGCAGTCATTTTAATGTGTTAATGACGTTATTTACACACTACTGATTTTTTTATTTCGCAAATAACCTTTTAAATAGAATTATTAAATCTTTTTCTTGAGTGTAAGATGTGAAACATGGTAATTTCATTCATTATAGCTGGAAAAAAAGTAGAGAAATTATTTTACAAAAATTCAACATGATCATAATGCTTATGTCTTCAAAGTCACAGTTTGCATCATTCATTCATTTCTTTTTGTGTGACTTTTTATCTTGTATGTTACAAGAGACTAATATTGAACATTTGTCATTCCTTTCTGATATTTACTAAGAATACGATATATAAAAACGTCCTTTGAAAGCATAGAATGCAACCAAGTTAAATAACATTTCGATAAATTGATATATACTACGAAGCCAATATTTCTGAACCCGTGATACGGCCTTACAAAGTATTTATCTAAAAGGAATTATGTCAGTGAGAAGTGAAATACGTTAATCTACGATCTACGAATTAATTAAAATAGCAGCTCAAGATGTTTTGTTCGCAAATCTTGATAAGATAACCTAACCAAGCCTACAGGAATTTTATATTTCATTTTGATTATTTTGATAAAACCATTTGCACCTATCCAAACTGTAAAACAGATTTGTTATATTTTTGCATCTTTTTTGAAAAGGCTGGAAAAAGTACTTTGACTTTTTCATTTTGGTTTTCATGTAAAGGTCCATGTGTTATGGACAAAGTGTTGTCTATCTCCGTTTTGTGTGTGTGTGTGTGGAGTTCATATCCATGTACGCAACAAAACCCTAATCAATGACAGGTTGCAACAGCATTGTGATGCAGACAAACTCAACTTATTTCCGTATAGCATCTTCTTTTACCTTTTCTCCTTAGAAGAAAAGATTAAAAGGAAAAACACACTGAAATGAAAAGTGTATTATCACCACAGCTATTTCCATCTGGTTATGTTAGTTATAAATTACAACTGTCCATTAATCATGTCACAAACACTTTTAGTTTTACGAATTTATTTGAAGAGTTTTGGCGCCATTTCAAACTTTCTACACATCAGTCTTGTATGAACGTCATTACCCATGATGCTTTATTATTCACCCTCTATGGAGTAAGTAATTTACACACGGAGTCTCAATTTTATTTTTAAAAGTTTCATAACATAAGCTGAAAGCAAGTTTTAATGGTACTAAATGCATTTATCTTTCTTTCTCAGCTGTTACCTCCTTTGCACTCCAAACTAACAGAAAGATGTGTTATTTATTATATACCTATATAAATGCTGTCAAAAAGACAGCTTGTATTTCACAAGTAATATAGACAGGCAGAAAAAATCCGTACTGTACCTTTTGTATCGTATGTTGCCGGACTATTTGATATATACAAATTACTTTTTATTGGGTTGTTAGTTACACGGACACACTTTTGGTCATATGACGTCTTTTTCCAGTTCTTGATAGTGAAGACCCCAGGCGCCCCTACGGTCCTTGTTTTAGGCAGAGGCAGGCACCTAGGTAGAACCACTAATCTTCCATAAGCCAGCTGAATAGCTTCTTTTCATGAGTTACTCTACAAGCCATGCAAGGTTTAGAACCGAAAATGGTGAGGGGTAATTAATTTGAAGTCAGTTACTCGGCTACGAAGGACCCGTATATCATACACATTGGAGTATAATTGGGGCAAATCTAGGTAGGAGGTTGCAACACAAGCTTACAAATGTTTTGCAAAACAAAACCTGATTCCAAGAAACGGTCGTCAGATGCAACCGTAAATGAACAACAAAACTATTACGTGAAAAGCCCTTTTTACCTTAAATGGAAAACGAAAAGGGAAATGCCCAACAGAGTCTATATAGCGCCACGGCTAGGTTTAATGGTTGTGGAGACAAGCAGCAAAATAGACTCTTTGTTTCTTTTCATAAAGGAAATATGCTGCATGTAAAGCAAGTAAAATAAAAAGTATCATACTGAGTACATATATGGAATTTTATCTAATTTCATTCATCAACTCATGTCGTCCTGTGAAGGATATTCTAAATCAGAAATAACAAAGGAATTTGATGGGCCATTCCCTATGTGCTTTTAAGATAAACACAGATATTGAAATCTCCAGCAAATGCGTCATGTAGTGTTTGGTAACAATTTTTCAGTTGAATTGTGGCTTTGCAGTTTTGTATTCCAAAGGCCATTACCCTTTATACTGTAAAATTTAATATTTTTGCGTCTCATGAAATATTCGAATGCAATATAAACGACATTTTCCGCGTAAATAAGTTTGCAAATAAATGTAAATTTTGTACGGAAGTAAAAAAGTGTGCAATCACAAGTATAAAGCACCGATTGTAGATTCAATTTAAAGTATCTTATGAATAGTTATTTTGTTGCACCGTATAATCGCGCACCTAGTCAGCGTCTGTGACAAATACGTTTGCTTGTCTTTCAATGGGTGTAAAACTAGCTCAAATAAAATGTGCTTAAGGATCTCGTTCGTTTCAGCAAATAATATTTACACTGATAACGAGTAGAACTAGAAAAGACCATGTATTTTGCACAAATTACATTGCACATAATTTTATGGAAATGACAAAAAGTTTAAGTATGATATCCGATTTGAAGATTACTTGATTTTTGACTTGTATTTGATTTTTATTTTACGTATGTCCCATTCACAAAATTCGCTAATAGTTTAACGTCGCAAAATTAAGCGCATATGCAGTACATATCAAATTGCACTGACTTTCTATAGAGGTGTTTGAAATACATATTTTGCTTTTTTATATCATACAGTGAGATTGTACATGTATTATTGTGTTTTTCGGCAGGCACCGTTTTGTTTGTTTGCTTTTTTTCCCCATAACATTTGATTTAAAGGTTACTTTAGTATAGATTCCAACATATTTTCGAGCTAATATAACTAACACTTGTTTTAAAGGTTACTTTAGTATAGATTCCAACATATATTCGTGCTAATATAATTAACACTTGTATGTTAATGTCTCGGCGATATATGACCATTTTGTGTCGATTCGCCGTAAAACCCAGCTCACTCACTGTATGTTAATGCATAGCACCTTGGAATTTTGACACTTTGTTTGAGATTTTTGCCATACAAGCAAACTTCTACAAAATTATCACCTCCAAATAGATGCTACTACTAAAATGTATATATAGACCACAATCTTCTCTTCCGGTTTACTCATACATAATGTAACTCTACCTGTGCAGAGAGAACGCCTGACAAGAAATACGGTTTTTTTAGTTTCCCAAGCATATTCTTTACAGATAAGACACATTTTACTATATTTTGAATATATACTATTATGTTTTGTAACAATGTTACAGAATATGTCTGAAACATATTAAAGCCGAGGAGGGATTTCTTTTTCTTACTTCATAACTTCTTACTTCTATGTTGTCAGATGATTTTCAGAAAAGACGAGTTCGTGCATTTATCTAGAAAACAATTTTGATTGTTTTATACGTTTACGGTTATAATCTTCTCCACTAAGACCCTAAAACAAACATGAGTCCGGAGTGAGACTGGGATACATTTTATGCTGTCTCCAAAATAATACGCTGACAACTGGTAAAATGTTGTTAGTTTTTTGCCGTATTGCAATAGTAGGTAATGTAATGTAATGTAGATCATTGGCAAATTACGCATGTGTACATTTAAGTAATAGTGATTTGCCTTTGAATAAAATCATAGTTTAGAATTCAGATCGAAGGAATTATATCAGTAGGTAGAGCGTCGGTCTACGGATCGCGAGTTCGATCCTAGGGCGAGGCTTATGTTCTCCGTGAATATTTGATAAACGACATTGTGTCTGAAATCATTAGTCCTCCACCTCTGATTCATGTTGGGAAAATGGCAGTTACTTGCGGAGAACAGGTTTGTACTGGTACAGAATCCAGGACCACTGGTTAGGTTAGCTGCCCGCCGTTACCTGACTGAAATACTGTTGAAAAACGGCGTTAAACCCAAAACAAACAAACAAACATATATCAGGAAGGCGCAGTCCGAGTGACATAGTAATACTCATCTGAACGACAAGCAATGGTTTTATTTGAGAGCATATTACAGTTTGAGATACATTATTTCGATTCTAACTCTTGTATTCATCCTTGGCTGTGTTTTATGTAGCTTGCTTTTCCTGCGCCCCGCCATAATAGGGAAATAAGTCGGACCGTTTTAGAAAAATGCATATATTCTATACAGACGTTTAACATTATTGTAATTCTGTCTTCGTTTCAAAAAGTACATTAAATTTTGCTGTAAAGGATTTGGATATCGCTTTGTGTCAACGCTTTGGTCTGCTTGCCGTATCAAAATTTCCAGTACACTTTATTAAACCAATGTCAAACCTAACGCTAACCTTTAGTCAGTATATTGTATCTGCCGAAGAGGTTGATATCTTTTTGTCTGAGGAACTCTACAGCTCACTCAGAACATCACACACTTTCCTTTCATGTCATTTTATTATAAACCTTTATAATTTCTATCATAAATACGGTTTGTATTTCACAAGTAAATAGGGCCAGGCGGGAAAAATTCCGTATTGTACCTTTTGTATTGCATGTTGCCGGACTAATTTCATGAATCAATATATATTAGCTGACCAAGCTCGGTAATTATAACAAAAAAAAATATTTTTAGAAGAATATTTAATCATCATTTGCTAAAATAATGCTGGAGGTATATAATAAAGGGATCTTCGTAACAGTATCTTGATCTAGGATATTGTTTCAGAACAAGGCAAACAGTGAAAATTGCAGACTCGGTTTGATTCACTCTGTTCATGAGCAGTAATGGAAAATGCAACACTACCCACGCCCCCTAGCACCGGCTTAAGCAGTATTCAACTTTCATATTGTAGTACCAGGCTTAGACACGATTACATATAAACAGTCTAATCGCAGACAAAGTTTGATAGCACCTATCCACTTGAATTCAATAGAATGATCTTTTCGTTATACCAATATATTTTTTAACGTTGATTGTTTTTAAAGTACAGAAAAAAAACTCGGCGTCTTAAAAATTACTACCTGGAAATGCAATAATATAATGATTCCACAAAATCAGAATACAATAAAATACACTTGCGATCTGAAAAAAAAAATCATGATTGGGCATAGACCTTTGTCTTAAAATGAATTTATTTATAACTATTGTGACGTCTTATTGGTATGTTTTATTGTTCTTCTTTCTCTACAGATATGTTATACACAATGCAAACATTTTTTTAGTTCAGAACATTTTAAGTGTTTTGGTTAGATTGTTAAGTAATTTACTATCTACTTCTGTGACAACAGAAATCGCGTAATTTATAGATAAATTTGTCTGTGTTTGAAATTAAAGTTGACTGCAAATAGAATCATGAACGCAAATGGAAATTACATCAGATTTAAATGGAAAACCTTGACATCAAATTTTAAGGCTTTAATGGTTTTATCTTTAACTTAATTGTTGAATGTTTATTCCGTAAAATGTTTCCTTATCTCGATAAACGAGTCTAGTGTTCTTTCTAGAAACGCATGTTATGTAGCAACACCTTAAAAAATTCAACTTGTACCTAAGATGAATTCTTTTTTATAAACGTAACCATCGATGAGAATCTGCGTAACACGTAATGGCTTACCTGTAGACCTTACAATTTGCTCGATTTGACAAAAATAAAGTACGTTTTTGTAATGAATTACTTGAAATAGGAACCAGCCCATGTAGCGTTATGTATCAGAAGGCACCATTTCTTGCAAAAACTTACGCAAAGCATCTTAAATGTTCAGGGATTATATCAACACAGGCCTCTGTGCTCAGAAACTATTTATCTTTTCGTCACATTGATACAAAACACTGTTGAGAGTTGAAGGTGACTAGCTGACATTTGTACAAGTTGTTCAAACCCACATTCCCTGACGCATGTCTGAAATAAAATGCACTATTGTATTCGCTTTATTTAGTTTTAAGTGGTTTAACAACCAATCAAACTAAGATGCATTTTACTGACTAGATGAAGAACGGTATTATATGATACAATTTACACAAACACAGTAAGATTTTTAAGAGGCCTCTATCAGTTTTTGTAATTAAACAAAGCTTCTTGAAAATTGATTACATTTTAAATCATTACATTCCTTTGTACTCATAATTGAACCTGCGTTTAAAGATGGGGTTTCCCGTTATATAACCTGTAATAAATTTCAAGAACTATTCATGTAATTCTTGACAAGTTTATGTTTGCTAATTCTAAGGGTTGTTAAAGACACTTTCGCGCTATTTAAAAATGAACAAGTTGTAATCCGGCGACCAAGCATTTATTTGTTCTTTAGAAATACCTGCATGAACTGCATACTTCATATGAGAATTCTGCAGTATCAGAAAAAACTGTTAACAGATGGGTGAGTGATTTCGAAAAATTGTCAGACAATCCTTGAAGGAAGGGCTCGTCCTGGCATACCCGAAACAGAAGTGGCGTCAAAGATCATTGCAATTGTAAATAGAATCTGAAAAGTAGATCCCTCGAAAGCACCGAGAACAAGGCAAATAATGAAAATTGCAGATTCGGTTTGATTGAGTCTGTTCATGAGCAGTAATGGAAAATGCAACACTGCCCACGCCACCTAGGACCGGCTTAAGCAGTATTCAATCTTCAAATCTAAATGAGTTGAAATCAATGATTCTGAAGACGTAAGACGTTTGATTAATGAAGACGCCAGGTACTCGTTGTTAGCGGCAGCGTCTTTCCTTGGCATATCAACGGGAAGAACTGATGAGATTCTCACCAAGCGCTTGCCAGTGTTACGTTATACAATAAAATCTGAAAAAAAGATCCCTTCGAAGCATAGAATGCAACCATGCAGAATAATAGCAGACTTGGTTTGATTTATTTATTCAGCGACCTTAACCACTCGACCACGGAGGCGCCTCAGTTTGATTGAGTCAGTTCATGAAAGGTAATGAAATGTGCAACACCTCTCACTCTCCATAGCACCGGTCTAAGCTTTCATCTGCCTGTTACCTATGTATGAAATTAACTTCTACGCAATTAATTAAGTTATACTAGTTTCTATAAATTGCAGACGCGACTACGGATAGG
This sequence comes from Mercenaria mercenaria, assembly GCF_021730395.1. Taxonomy (NCBI): domain Eukaryota; kingdom Metazoa; phylum Mollusca; class Bivalvia; order Venerida; family Veneridae; genus Mercenaria; species Mercenaria mercenaria. The sequence goes on along the minus strand of NC_069370.1, from coordinate 3,747,504 downwards.
CAAACAATAAACAAGCTTGTACAAGTATAAATGTTAAATTGTTTACAGGAAACGAAAGACTGTCATTTAGTTTAGTTAATTTCCAGTTAGTATCAATACGTTATTGATTCTGGAACTTTATAATTAAATTTGTTATTACAAATATAGCTGGTTTTTGCATTAATCTCAAACGAAAGATGTACATCTAGGATGTCCAGAGAGCTGATAAAATAGTAAAAGATATAAAGTGCGCAGCTTTCAAAAACAAAATAAGGTAATAACCTAAATTATAAAAATATCCCATCAAAAAAGTTTGATTTGATAAAGCAATCGTGTTTTAATAGCTGCAATCACAATCAAAGGTCATTTATATCACCCATTTGTTAAAAGCAGTCTTTAATGATAGTACGCATTTATTCTGTGCTTAGCTACGTATGTACAAGGTTTGTACAGTTTTTAACGTAACACAAACTAAATTTTATACAAGCAAAGTAATTATTGATGTTTCCAAATATGAATTTATCTAATATTCTATAATTTAAATATTTTGTGGGGTTATGTGTGGGATCAACAGAACCTCACTATATTTAGTTGCTTAGAAAAATACATACGGCAGCTTTGTAGCAATCTCTATCTTTTCTTAAACAATGCGAGTTTTGGACGCAGTATATATTGAAATTGAATTAGGCGCTTTGTATTCGTCTTGCAGTTCAAAAATATAAAGCTTAGATGGATATGTTTGGTGAATTATCATATTACCAATTATTATTTATAAAAGTGTCAAAAGATCCTTTGGAAGCATAGAATGCATTCAAACAAACTAATAGCACACTCGGTTTGATTGAGTCTGTTCATGAGAGGTAATGGAAAGTACAACACCCCTCACGCCCCTAGCATCGACTAAAGTGGAATTATATGATATGGATATTGAATGGACTCCATGATCCCAAAGGACCAAAATATATAACAACACTAAATCTAAGTACGGAGATACGTTTTACGGCCGCCACATGGCACTTAAAGATTCATGTTGTGATAATTAATCAGATCTGTAAAAAAAAAATCCTTTGGAAGCATAGAATGCAACCTAGCAAAATAATAGCAGACTCTGTTCAGGTTTGTCATGATGATCATGCGGCACATTGCCTATTACTAATCAATATTACATTGTCAACAGAACAAAAATGCTAGAAACAGCAGATTCATCCATGGCTGTAATAACGACAACTTGTTCAGAAATATATTCTATTCATATTTAGCATTTTTTCATACAATGTTATTCTGATGGTTAATTGGAGATATCTGTTTAAAACAAAAAAAAAAAAAAAAAACAACGGTGCAACGTTATGTCTAACGCATGTCACTTTTTTAAAAGATTTACAATCACTAGTATTATTTACTGCTATTGGCTCTTAAATGGCTCTTCCGGAATATGAATAACTTTAATAAATCTATGTCATTTCTGATATTGATTCACCATATATTTAAGTGCTATTTGAAACCTGTGATATAATTTCAAAGAAGACTGCAAACCTGATGCAGATTGATTAAAGTCATAATTCATGGATACATTGAATTATAAATTTATGGCTTCAGTAATAGGTTGTCCTGGCAGTTGCGCATAACAGAATAAAGGTAATTTCCTGTATAAACAAACTTGTGTTCCTGTTGTTATATATAGAATGCATACAAAAACAAAAAGTCAGTACTTGGGTCGACTTCTTTTCGATTACCCAAGGTAATGTCCATTAGTTGTCTTATCAAATCTCCAGGGCGTGTGTGGCTTCTTTTCACGTGCAGCGTCCCTTTCATATAAAGAGCTCGTGTCTCTTGACTTTTTACCGAACCGGAAGAGAGAACTTCTCTTGTCTGAAAGAGGTAAGCTGTCGGCTCTTGGATCCTCGTTTAAAGCATAAAGTTCTGACGGGTTAAATTCGCTATCATATTCACCAAAATCATATGTTGCCGGATGTTTACCGAATCTTAAAATGCTTCCACGTTTACCAAAATGGAACAAAGAGCGGCGTTTTCCAAAACGAAATAGGGATCTCCTTTTTGTTAGTCTGTCAAGGCTGTCAGTGTCTTCTGGTAGGAGGGCATAGAGTGAGTTTAATAGATTCAGACGAGATTCTAGTTCAGATGCTGTATCAAAGAGATCCATCTAAAAATAGAAACGTTAGACCAGAGTTAAAACTACATATTTGAAAAGTGAAAGACTTGACGAAATATAACACAATGCTTGTGTAGGCGCTATCGTTCCGTCCTTTTTTCCTAACACGAAAAAATTGAAGTAAAATTAACTTTTATAGATTCGAATAGAAAGGTTTTACTTGTAATGCACATGTGTCTTTATTTTGATATTCCTTAAAACACACTGGTTTTTGTTAGAAAGAAACAGCGTTATAACTTCATTCACCAGGTCCATGGATTGACTGTGTCTTATATAAACAGGGTTATTCAACTTATCGACCATACGATTATTAGTGATCAGTCGAAAGTTGCATTTATTATATGTACGTGTTGGTCCGTACATATTATGTAATTTGCGGATCACTTTGCTACACACCTCTAACACATGGGTTATGTTGAAACAGACATGTAAATCCCCCCTGTTTTTTTACGTTTCCTGTTTACCGGTTAGCTCAGTCAATCGCTTGGATGGATTATATTATTATTGTAGCATAGTTTGCTATAACCATTCCCTCGCACCGGGTCCGTTTGTTCATATATTACATTAAAACAAATTTTTCTTGATTTTATTATTTTTGTGCGTTTGTTTGCTGAAGACTTTCTTAACTTACATCGGATTTTATTTTGATCTTGGAGTTATGTTTCATTTCATATTTACTTAGGAAGAATATTTTTGTTGATATATCACCTTATGTCATAGAGATCTCTGAGAGCATCTTTGACTCGTTTCTCATTAAAGCGATTTACTAGAACCTACAATTTCCTATTAGGTCTAATATGTTCTGCGCTTATTTTCATAGTTTTCTGCACCATCGCGCTGCTATGTTGCTTCCAAGTATTTTAGCTTTTGGAGCTTTGTCTTTCATATTTTCTCATCATTTTCCTATATACCATGCTATATATTTACAATATGCCATAATTTTCATTTAAAAATTTATAATAAAGTCACGGCCTTATCGCACATAATCTTGTTTTGTTTTTGCTATCATACTTGGTACATTTACCCTTGTCTTAAGAACGACGAACTCCCTTATGCAGGCAGACCAGTACTGTAGACAACCTCCAAATACATATAACCTGCTTACTATGGTCACACGTCACCTGTCTTGGAAAAATATGTTTTCACAAATACCAGCATTTTCAGTCCCCAAGGGAGGTTCTGCAGCCGGGTTTTACTATATATATATATATATATATATATATATATACCCTAGCACCCACCAATAAATTAAAAAACACAGTGGGGCACCGCCCTGGAACGGTCAGTGGCAAAACCACCACTGGGGAGCTTAAACCGGTTTATGGTGCACCTAACCTTATTGCTCCGAAGTCACAGGACTGTGTAAATAAAAGTTACCACCTCCAGGTGAAACCCTAACATACGTGTCTACTATCGTTTTGCTTGGTCTCAAAGGATCATCTTACAGATTTATTGATGACACTGTTAGGTCCACTTTATTTGATTCCTAAAATATACAAAACCCCATATAAAGCTCGAACCATCCTTCCTGTAACACTACTAAGCATGTACGACTATGAGCACCTAGTATTACAGTTTTTCTACCCTTTCACATATAAAGCTCCATTCTTGCTATAGATATCTAACACTACACTATTAATTGGTTTACAAATTGTAAGTTACAAAATATGAAAAAGAATTAATCAAAGACAAAAATAGCAAGCAAGTTTAAGTGAATTATCATTTTGAATTTCATCTGTCGTTTCAAAAATATTTTATAAATGCCACTACAGTGTTGTTGTAGTATTTCCAAATTACGAAACACCCGTGGTGACATTTCAACTTCATTATTTCACGATTTCTGCTTCCTGATTTCACGATTTCAACTTCATAAATCCACGATTTCACGATTTCTACTTCATGAATTCACGATTTCACGAATTCAGGATTTCACGAAAAAACTTCACAATTTCTTGATTTCACGATTTCATGATTTCACGATTTCTTGATTTCACGATTTCCACTTCATGAATTCACGATTTCACGAATTCTGCTTCCTGAATTCACGATTTCCACTTCTTGAATTAACGATTTCACGATTTCCACTTGATGAATTCACGATTTCCACTTCACGATTTCAACTTCACGAATTCACGATTTTCACTTCACGAATTCACGGTTTCAACTTCATGAATTCACGATTTCCACTTCACGAATTCACGATTTCCACTTCACGAATTCACGATTTCAACTTCACGAATTCACGATTTCCACTTTATGAATTCACGATTTCAACTTCATGAATTCACGATTTCCACTTCATGAATTCACGATTTCACGATTTCAACTTCATGAATTCACGATTTCCACTTCACGAATTCACGATTTCCACTTCATGAATTCACGATTTCCACTTCATGAATTCACGATTTCACGATTTCAACTTCATGAATTCACGATTTCCACTTCACGAATTCACGATTTCCACTTCATGAATTCACGATTTCCACTTCACGAATTCACGATTTCCACTTCATGAATTCACGATTTCCACTTCACGAATTCACGATTTCAGCTTCATGAATTCACGATTTCCACTTCATGAATTCACGATTTCCACTTCACGAATTAACGATTCCACGATTTCAACTTCATGATTTCACGACTTCCACTTCACGAATTCACGATTTCAACTTCATGAAGTCACGATTTCCACCTCACGAATTCACGATTTCAACTTCATGAATTCACGATTTCACGATTTCAACTTCACGAATTCACGATTTCCACTTCACGAATTCACGATTTCACGATTTCCACTTCACGAATCCGCGATTTCACGATTTCAGCTTCACGAATTCACGATTTCCACTTCACGAATTCACGATTTCAACTTCATGAATTCACGATTTCACCATCGTGAAACCGTGAATTCGTGAAGTGGAAATCGTGAATTCATGAAGTGGAAATCGTGAAATCGTGAATTCATGAAGTGGAAATCGTGAAATCATGAAGCAGAAATCGTGAAATAATGAAGTTGAAATGTCACCACGGGTCTTTCGTATCATGAAGCAGAAATCGTGAAAGAATGAAGTTGAAATGTCACCACGGGTCTTTCGTACCAAATATCCCATTTTGTTTCAGAGATGTTTATTTGTAACGGAGTATTTAAGTAGATATGTGTCCATAGGACACTGTTGCCTTATACTTCACTGTTTATAGTTTTGTATATGTTACTTGCTAGCTATGGACTGAGCTGATCTTTGATCCGTTAGATCTAGTTGATTTACTATAATATTTATTGCTACTTCAAAGAAAAAGATTGATCTACAGCCTTTTAACTTGGGACCATACGCCGCTTTTCATGGAATGACACGCTAGCGTATCATTGAAGGTTCAATGTGCACCGCCGTATGAATACATCTGCGGATGTTTCTAAATTGTTTTTTCCACTTGTAGCATGTGTAAATGTTGAGTTCTGCTTAACCCGGGGCTATAGGGTGTGAACGGCAGCTTGAATTTCCACTACCGTCCATGAACAGGCTCAATCAAACCCAGCCTGCAATATTTTTGTCATGTTGGGCGACCTGTGGAGTTTCCACTTTTTCTATTTTGAAATAAATAGTGAGTGTGTGAGTTGGGTTTTACTGCGAATCGACACAAAATGGTCATATATCGCCGAGGTAAATAGACTAACAAAGATTGATAACAAAATACAAACAAATGATATACGTTTAAGACAAAAAAGAACATCTTCGTTACTGGAAAACCACTGATTACAACATAAGCTGTCTTCCCTTAGTCTGTAAGGTCACAGCGTCATGCGCTGCAATAATTGTGAAGCCACCTCATCAAATTTGAAAGGATCTTACAAAGCACGGTTACATCAAAGCCGTTATCCTGATTTTTACGCGATCATTCCTGGGTGATTTCGCCGTTGTGCATTAAGTTACACAGTTTCTTCAGTCCTAGTTGAAATATAACAAAATATTGCCCTCTGTCTAACGCATCTGACTTCAAGAAAATATCTCGTGTAATTTAAAACGTCTGAAGTATTTTTTCAATTATCACAGGAGCCGTATTTGTGTGTATTTATGCCGTATGCATTGCCAAAGCAAACACAATATTTGTCTTATCAACGAAATGCAATAACTTATCTCTGTATATATTGACTTCTAACTGCATACACAATTTTATGGAGATACATAGAGAATGTTTGTTGTTACCGTAAGAACAAGAGTTTCCGAGCAGACGGATTCTTTGGATGAACACCTGAAGTCCAGTCTGTAATTTAGAATTAGAGAGTTAAAAGGAACGAAGAAGAGTTTAAAACATGTGTTCTTAAGATAGGTCTGTATATTTGAAACAAATTGTTCAACGATGTAGGAATTTTTTTTTTCTCTTTTTTTGTTGTTTTTGTAGGGTTAATCTTAAGCCGACACAGTTATAGGTTATGTGGTGACATTTCAGCTTTTCATGGTGGAGGAAGACCCAAGGTGCCTCTTCGAGTAGTATTTCATGTCGGACAGGCATCTGGGTGGAACCACCGACCTTCCGTAAACCAAAAGGATGGCTTCCTCACATGATGAATTCAAGTAGAATCCAAGTAAGGTTCGAACCTAGATCGGTATAGGGCAAATCATTTAATCAGTGACCTTAACCACTCTGCCGCCCGCCCGCTTAGCTCAGTAGGGAAGAGCGTTGGTCTACGGATCGCGGGGTCGCGAGTTCGATCCTCGGGTGGGGCGTATGTTCTCCGTGACTATTTGATAAAAGACATTGTGTCTGAAATCATTAGTCCTCCACCTCTGATAATTCATGTGGGGAAGTTGGCAGTTACTTGCGGAGAACAGGTTTGTACTGGTACAGAACCCAGGAACACTGGTTAGGTTAACTGCCCGCCGTTACATGACTGAAATACTTTTGAAAAACGGCGTTAATCCCAAAACAAACAAACAATAACCACTCTGCCACGGAGGCACCTTGTGTAGGAATCTTTTTAAAGCATATTTTTTCAAAGCAGCATTTTATTTGAAGGAAAATCATTCAACAAAGAAGATAAGGTCTTGTGCCTGTTTTTTCAGTCTTCAAAGTCACAGTCTGCGTCATTTTTTACAATGGCTTTCTATGGGAAAATCGTTTCAAAATGTAAATATTAACTAAACTTAGTAAAGTTGTTAAACGTTTTATTAAAAGAGGTTATGATCCAACTGTTTTGAGACACACCGCGTATTTGGTGTTCAGCCCTTTTACAGTTTGACGCTACGCTTCCTCTTTGAGGGTGTCTGACGGAACAAGGGGGATATCTATGATAGGCAGTTCTTAAATCCCACCGGGATGTTTATCTTGATTTTTCCTATGCCAGCATTAAAACTGGGTTATATGGGTTCAAAAACTAGGTCACCCGGTCAAATCAAAAGAAAAGCTTGTTAACAGTCTTGAGGCCACATTTATGACACTATCTTCATGAAACTTTGTCAGAATGTTTATCTTGATGATTCCAAGGCCAAGTTCAAAACTGGGTTATGTGGGGTCAAAAACTAAGTCACCAGGGCAAATCAAAGGATGAAAGGAAAAGCTTGTTAACACCCTAAAGGCCACATTTATGACCCTATTTTTTCATGAAACTTGTTCTGAATGTTTATCTTGATGATTTCTGTGCCAGCTTCAAAACTGGGTCATATGGGTTTAAAATTAGGCCACCCAATGAAATCAAAGGAAAAGCTTGTAAACACTCTACATACCATATTTTTACCCTATCTTCATGAAACTTGGTATGAATATTTATCATGATGACTCCTAGGCCAAGTTCGAAACTGGGTAATGTGTTGCCTTTGCGTATGATAGGGTTTCACCTGGTGGTGATAACTTTTATTTACGCTGTCTTGTGACTTTGGAACCTGGTGGCGGTAAGAGTGAAGTTAGGTGCACCATAAACCGGTTTAATCTCCCAATTGGTGGTTTTGCCACTGACCGTTCCAAGGTGGTGCCCCACTGTGTTCCCGTATTTGTTCGTTTTGTCCTTGTTGTGTTTTGGTCGTGTGCGCGTCCTCGTGCTGCGTTTACGTTCGAGGAGGCTGCGTTTTTAGAACGTGACTTTCCCTACTAGATATTCATTGTTGTCTTTTTGGAAAACATCAGGCTTTATCGAATTCTAAACCTTATTGAAATATTTCGATCTGAGCATGAATAGCAACATTAATATCGTCCTTTTGTTTTATTAGAAAGAAACACGCTTAGCTACTCAAGTCGATTATGTAATGAATGCCTACATAGAAATGTAATTAAATTCAATTCGAGCTTTTGACGAACTTCCTTGATTGCAGATTGTATCATTACATAGGCCTTTTCTATTTTCTTTTTTTGTTAAATGAACTGGACAGTTTGTTATAATAGTTCGAACCTAGTAATTTAAGCGTGCATTGACGTTAATTGTGCCTGATTTTGAATTTTATGATCCAATAAAGATTCACTTATTTAATTCGTTAGTGGGTGCTGAGATTTACAATCAAACTTCTCTGTAAATCAACTATTGCGATATGAAAAAGTAGTCTTCGTTGGAGGTGAGCTCTCGGCACAGGTATATTTACGCATTGTGGGCCTTTGTAAGCAGGGAGTTAAAGGGCAAGGAATGCCAATAAGTTAATTTCATATGAAAGCATCCTCAAGCCATGCATTTTAAAATTGGACCACTATGAAAAAGATATGGCAGTTTTAAAATTTACGAAAATGGCTGATCATGGAGGCAGCCATTTTAATGTGTTAATGACGTCATTTACACACTACCGGATTCTTTATTTCGCAAATAACCTTTTAAATAGAATTATTAAATCTGTTTCTTGAGTGTAAGATGTGAAACATGGTAATTTCATTCATTATAGCTGGAAAAAAATTAGAGAAATTATTTTACAAAAATTTAACATAATCGTAATGCTTATGCCTTCAAAGTCACATTTTGCATCATTCATTCCTTTCATTTTTTGTGACTTATTATCTTGTATGTTGCAAGAGACTAATATTGAACATTTGTCATTCCTTTCTGATATTTACTAAGAATACGATATATAAAAACGTCCTTTGAAAGCATAGAATGCAACCAAGTTAAATAACATTTCGATAAATTGATAATGTACTATGAAGCCAATATTTCTTAATCCATGATACGGCCTTACAAAGTATTTATCTAAAAGGGATTATGTCAGTGAGAAGTGAAATACGTTAATCTACGATCTACGAATTAATTAAAATAGCAGCTCAATATGTTTCGTTCGCAAATCTTGATAAGATAACCTAACCAATACTACAGGAATTCTGTATTTCATTTTGATTATTTTGATAAAACCATTTGCACCTATCCAAACTGTATAACAGATTTGTTACACTTTTGCATCTTTTTTGAAAAGGCTGGAAAAAGTACTTTGACTTTTTCATTTTGGTTTTCATGTAAAGGTCCATGTGTTATGGACAAAGTGTTGTCTATCTCCGTTTTGTGTGTGTGTGTGTGTGTGGAGTTCATATCCATGTACGCAACAAAAACCTAATCAATGACAGGTTGCAACAGCATTGTGATGCAGACAAACTCAGCTTATTTCTGTATAGCATCTTCTTTTACCTTTTCTCTTTAGAAGAAAAGATTAAAAGGAAAAACACACTGAAATGAAAAGTGTATTATCACCACAGCTATTTCCATCTGGTTCCCGTGTTTATGTTAGTTATAAATTACAACTGGCCATCAAACACGTCACAAACACTATTAGTTTTACTAATTTATTTGAAGGGTTTTGGCGCCATTTCAAACTTTCTACGCATCAGTCTTGTATGAACGTCATTACCCATGCTGCTTTATTATTCACCCTCTATGGAGTAAGTAATTTACACACGGAGTCTCAATTTTATTTTTATTTAAGTTTCAAAACATAAGCTGAAAGCACTTTTAATGGTACTAAATGCATTTATCTTCTTTCTCAGCTGTCACCTCCTTTGCACTGCAAACTAACAGAAGATGTGTTATTTTATTATATACTATATAAATGCAGTCAAAAGACAGCTTGTATTTCACAAGTAAATATAGACAGGCAGAAAAAATCCGTAATGTACTTTTTGTATCGTATGTTGCCGGACTATTTGATATATACAAATTACTTTTTATTGGGTTGATAGTTACACGGACACACTTTTGGTCATATGACGACTTTGTCCAGTTCTTGATAGTGAAGTCCCCAGGCGCCCCTACGATCCTTGTTTTAGGCAGAGGGAGGCACCTAGGTAGAACCACAAATCTTCCATAAGCCAGCTGAATAGCTTCTTTTCATGAGTTACTCTACAAGCCATGCAAGGTTTAGAACCGAAAATCGTGAGGGGTAATTAATTTGAAGTCAGCTACTTGGCTACGAAGGACCCGTATATCATACACATTGGAGTATAATTGGGGCAAATCTAGGCAGGGGGTTGCAACACAAGCTTACAAATGTTTTGCAAAACAAAACCTGATTCCAAGAAACGGTTGGAAACGGTCGTCAGATGCCTCCGTAAATGAACAACAAAACTATTACGTGAAAAGTCCTATTTACCTTAAATGGAAAACGAAAGGGGAAATGCCCTACAGAGTCTATATAGCGCCACGGCTAGGTTTAATGGTTGTGGAGACAAGCAGCAAAATAGACTCTTTGTTTCTTTTCATAAAGGAAATATGCTGCATGTAAAGCAAGTAAAATAAAAAAGTATCATACTGAGTACATAAATGGAATTTTATCTAATTTCATTCATCAACTCATGTCGTCCTGTGAAGGAGATTCTAAATCAGAAATAACAAAGGAATTTGATGGGCCATTCCCTATGTGCTTTTAAGATAAACACAGATATTGAAATCTCCAGTAAATGCGTCATGTAGTGTTTGGTAACAATCTTTCAGTTGAATTGTGGCTTTGCAGTTTTGTATTCCAAAGGCCATTACCCTTTATACCGTAAAATTTAATATTTTTGCGTCTCATGAAATATTCGAATGCAATATAAACGACCTTTTGCGCGTAAATAAGTTTGCAAATAAATGTAAATTTTGTACGGAAGTAAAAAAAGTGTGCAATCACAAGTATAAAGCACCGATTGTAGATTCAATTTAAAGTATCTTATGAGTAGTTCTTTTGTTGCACCGTATAATCGCGCACCTAGTCAGCGTCTGTGAGAAATAGGTTTGCTTGTCTTTCAATGTGTGTAAAACTAGTTCAAATAAAATGTGCTTACGGATCTCGGTCGTTTCAGCAAATACTATTTACACTGATAACGAGTATAACTAGAAAAGACCATGTATTTTGCACAAATTACATTGCACATATATGAAATAGATAAAGCGAAGAACTAACTCCAGAAATATACTTTTTACTTCAAAACTAACATGTTTCGTCCATTGGACTTCATCAGAGTATAATAACAACAAAAAAAAAAAATGACAAAAAGTTTAAGTATGATATCCTATTTGAAGATTACTTGATTTTTGACTTGTATTTGATTTTTATTTTACGTATGTCCCATTCACAAAATTCGCTAATAGTTTAACGTCGCAAAATTAAGCGCATATGCAGTACATATCAAATTGCACTGACTTTCTATAGGGGTGTTTCAAATACATATTTTGCTTTTTTATATCATACAGTGAGATTGTACATGTATTATTGTGTTTTTCGGCAGACACCGTTTTGTTTGTTTGCTTTTTTTTCCCCATAACATTTGATTTAAAGGTTACTTTAGTATAGATTCCAACATATTTTCGTGCTAATATAACTAACACTTGTTTTAAAGGTTACTTTAGTATAGATTCCAACATATTTTCGTGCTAATATAATTAATACTTGTATGTTAATGTCTCGGCGATATATGAACAATTTGTTTCGATTCGCCGTAAAACCCAACTCACTCACTGTATGTTAATGCATAGCACCTTGGAATTTTGACACTTTGTTTGAGATTTTTGCCATACAAGCAAACTTCTACAAAATTATCACCTCCAAATAGAGGCTACTACTAAAATGTATATATAGACCACAATCTTCTCTTCCGGTTTACTCATACATAATGTAACTCTACCTATGCAGAGAGACCGCCTGACAAGAAATACAGGTTCTTTTAGTTTCCCAAGCATATTCGTTATAGATAAGACACATTTTACTGTACTTTAAATATATACTATTATGTTTTGTAACAATGTTACAGAATATGTATGAAACATATTAAAGCCAAGGAGGGATTTCTTTTTCTTACTTCATAACTTCTTACTTCTATGTTGTCAGATGATTTTTAGAAAAAACGAGTTCGTGCATTTATCTAGAAAACAATTTTGATTGTTGTATACGTTTACGGTTATAATTTTCGCCACTAAGACCCTAAAACAAACATGATTTAAAAATGTTAACACCAGAGTTCATTTCAATTTTGTTGTACGAGTCCGGAGTGAGACTGGGATACATTTTATGCTGTCTCCGAAATAGTATGCTGACAATTGGTAAAATGTTGTTGGTTTTTTGCCGTATTGCAATAGTAGGTAATGTAATGTAGATCATTGGCAAATTACTCATGTGTACATTTAAGTAATAGTGATTTGCCTTTGAATAAAATCATAGTTTAGAATTCAGATCGAAGGAATTATATCAGTAGGTAGAGCGTCGGTCTACGGATCGCGAGTTCGATCCTAGGGCGAGGCTTATGTTCTCCGTGACTATTTGATAAACGACATTGTGTCTGAAATCATTAGTCCTCCACCTCTGATTCATGTTGGGAAAATGGCAGTTACTTGCGGAGAACAGGTTTGTACTGGTACAGAATCCAGGAACACTGGTTAGGTTAACTGCCCGCCGTTACCTGACTGAATTACTGTTGAAAAACGGCGTTAAACCCAAAACAAACAAACAAACATATATCAGGAAGGCGCAGCCCGAGTGACATAGTAATATTCATCTGAACGACAAGCAATAATTTTATTCGAGAGCATATTACAGTTTGAGATACATTATTTCGATTCTAACTCTTGTATTCATCCTTGACTGTGTTTTATGTAGCTTGCTTTTCCAGCGCCCCGCCATAATAGGGAAATAAGTCGGACCGTTTTAGAAAAATGAATATATTCTATACAGACGTTTAACATTATTGTAATTCTGTCTTCGTTTCAAAAAGTACATTAAATTTTGCTGTAAAGGATTTGGATATCGCTTTGTGTCAACGCTTTGGTCTGCTTACCGTATCAAAATTTCCGGTACACCTTATTAAACCAATGTTAAACCTAACGCTATAACTTTAGTCAGTATATTGTATCTGCCGAAGAGGCTGATACCTTTTTGTCTGAGGAACTCTACAGCTCACTCAGAACATCACACACTTTCCTTTCATGTCATTTTTTTATAAACCTTTAAAATTTTTATCATAAATACGGTTTGTATTTCACAAGTAAATAGGGACAGGCGGGAAAAATTCCGTATTGTACCTTTTGTATGGCATGTTGCATGACTAATTTCATGAATCAATATATATTAGCTGACCAAGCTCGGTAATTATGACAAAAAATACTTTTAGAAGAATATTTAATCATCATTTGCTAAAATAATGCTGGAGGTATATAATAAAGGGGGTCTTCGTAACAGTATCTTGATCTAGGATATTGTTGCAGAACAAGGCAAACAGTGAAAATTGCAGACTCGGTTTGATTCACTCTGTTCATGAGCAGTAATGGAAAATGCAACACTACCAACGCCCCCTAGCACCGGCTTAAGCAGTATTCAACTTTTATATTGTATTACCAGGCTTAGGCACGATTACATATAAACGGTCTAATCGCAGACAAAGTATGGTAGCACCTATCCACTTGAATTCAATAGAATTATCTTTTCGTTATACCAATATATTTTTAAACGTTGATTTTTTGAAGTACAGAAAAAAATTCGGCTTCTTAAAAATTACTACCTGGAAATGCAATAATGTAATGATTCCACAAAATCAGAATACAATAAAATACACTTGCGATCTGAAAAAAAGTCATGATTGGGCATAGACCTTTGTCTTAAAATGAATTTATTTACAACCATTGTGATGTCTTATTGGTATGTTTTATTGTTCTTTCTCTACAGATATCATGTTATACACAATGCAAACATTTTATTAGTTCAGAACATTTTAAGTGTTTTGGTTAGATTGTTAAGTAATTTACTATCTACTTCTGTGACATCAGAAATCGCGTAATTTTATAGATAAATTTAACTGCAAATAGAATCATGGACGCAAATGGAAATTACATCAGATTTAAATGGAAAACTCTGACATCTAATTTTAAGGTTTTAATGGTTTTATCTTTAACTTAATTGTTGAATGTTTACTCCTTAAAATGTTTCCTTATCTCGATAAACGAGTCTATTGTTCTTTCTAGAAACGCATGTTATGTAGCAACACCTTAAAAAATTCAACTTGTACCCAAGATGAATTCTTTTTTATAAACGTAACCATCGATGAGAATCTGCGTAACACGTAATGGCTTACCTGTAGACCTTACAATTTGCTCGATTTGACAAAAATAAAGTACGTTTTTGTAAAGAATTACTTGAAATAGGAACCAACCCATGTAGCGTTATGGATCAGAAGGCACCATTTCTTGCAAAAACTTACGCAAAGCATCTTAAATGTTCAGGGATTATATCAACAGGTCTCTGACCTCAGAAACTATTTATCTTTGCGTCACATTGATACAAAACACTGTTGAGAGTTGAAGGTGACTAGTTGACATTTGTACTCTTAAGTTGTACAAACCCACATTCCCTGACGCATGTCTAAAATAAAATGCACTATTGTATTCGCTTTATTTACTTTTAAGTGGTTTAACAACCAATCAAACTAAGATGCATTTTAACGACAAGATGAAGAATTGTATTATATGATACAATTTACGCAAACACAGTAGGATTTTTAAGAGACCTCTATCAGTTTTTGTAAATAAACAAAACTTCTTGAAAATTGATTACATTTTAAATCATTACATTCCTTTGTACTCATAACTGAACTTGCGTTTAAAGATGGGTTTCCCGTTATATAACCTCTAATAAATTTCAAGAACTATTCATGTAATTCCTGACAAATTTATGTTGGCTAATTCTAAGGGTTGTTAACCCTTACCCTGCTAAATTTCTATAATGAACTTGTCCATCTTCCAAATTGAACAGAACCATTACTTTTAGAAAGGAATGTTTACCAAAAAGATACTGGCTGAATAGCGAACAGTGCAGATGATGATCAGACTGCACGGATGTGCGGGCTGATCATGATCTACACTGGTCGCAAAGGCAGAATCAATTGTGTCCAGCATGGTAAGGGTTAAAGACACTTTTGAGCTGTTGAAAAAAGAACTTGTGGTAATCCGGCGACCAGGCATTTATTTGTTCTTAAGAAATACCTGCAAGGCAAATGCTCAGTGAACTGCATACTTCATATGAGAATTCTGCAGTATCAGAGAAAACTGTTAACAGGTGGGGGAGTGAATTAAAAAAATTATCAGACAGTCCTTGAAGACAGGGCTCGTCCTGGCATACCCGAAACAGAAATGGCGTCAAAGAACATTGCTACTGTAAATAAGATCTGAAAAGTAGATCCCTCGGAAGCACCGAGAACAATGAAAATTGCAGACTCGGTTTGAATGAGTCTGTTCATGAGCAGTAATGGAAAATGCAACACTGCCCACGCCACCTAGCACCGGCTTAAACAGTATTCAATCTTCAAAGATAAATGAGTTGAAATCAATGATCCCGAAGACGTAAGACGTTTGGTTAATGAAGACGCCAGGTACACGTTGTTGACGGAAGCGTCTTTCTTTGGCATATCAACGGGGAGAACTCATGAGATTCCCACCAAGCACTTGCCATTACAAAAAGGTTTGTACCCAATGACTGCCTCACATGTTAACCGATGAACAAAATACCAATGAGGTCAAATGTGCTAAAGAAATTTGAAAAAGTTCTCAAATTCAGATTATTTTTTCTGACCTAGTAAAAAAAATAATTCGTTTGAGTCATGATAAGGGCAACTGCGAGATCATGTGAAAAGTAACTCATTTTGCACACGTAGTGCAAATTGTTCAGTATTATGTTATACAATAAAATCTGTAAAAAGATCCTTGGAAGCATAGAATGCAACCAGGCAAAATAATAGCAGACTCGGTTTGATTGAGTCAGTTCATGAGAGGTAATGAAATATGCAATACCTCTCACGCCCCCTAGCACCGGCTTAAGCGGAATTCTATAACACAAATATTGAATGGACTCTATGATCCCAAAGGACCACAAAATATAACAAAAAAGAAGCAAATGGTAACAAAACTTTAGTAGATCGGTCTTCTTGGATAACATAATTTCGGGATATTAAAATATAAATGGTCTAGGTGGAAACGTCCACATGCATGCATATCTTGATTTGTAACAGCTAAATAGTGGAGTTATCATCGAACGCAATAAAGGGTTTCTTACGTCCTGAACTGGTCGCATGTGTGGTTATGAGTGGCCTTGGACAACAAAGCACGCCTGATTTCTTGTAGGTTATCTTCTATATTTTGGAAATATCATCAGTATTCAACTTACATATAGTCCAATTTAGCGCAAGTGTGAAGCAATACATTTGGTTTGCGATTTTTAGTGGATTTTTCATCCAAGTTGTTTGTTATTTTACTTTCAGTGTGCAAATTAATGCTAAATTATGACATTTTTCATTTCTTACAGATTCATGTCTAATAAAGTCGTGTATAATACTTAATTTGTAACACCGTTTATTTCAGAAGCATTCTTGCCTTAGAGCTTACATACGATACTATTAATACGAAGGACTGTGACGTAATAGGACTTATTGAATTTAAACTTATGAAAGAGCTCTCCATTAAAGTACAATGCTAGCAAAATTTTGTGTTTACAATCGTTTGATAATTATGCAATATTTTTATGTTCTTAACCTAAACCACAATACTTCTTATATATGCAAACATGTTTGTTTCGTCTTTACACAGATGCTGAATAATAATTCTTCGTTTTCTTTTATTGAATTTTGTGCATAAGATGATTCCTTTCAGCGACAATATAAAAATTAAATTAAATTCTACGCAGTTAATTAAGTTATACTATTTTCCATAAAATGCAGACGCGACTACGGGTAGGCAAACAATAAACAAGCTTGTACAAGAATAAATATTAAGTTGTTTACAGGAAACGAAAGACTGTCATTTAGTTTAGCTAATTTTCAGTTAGTATCAATATGTTATTGATTCTGGATCTTTATAATTAAATTTGTTAATACAAATATAAATCTGGTTTTTGCATTAATCGCAAACTAAAGATGTGCATCTAGGATGTCCAGAGAGCTGATAAAATAGTTAAAGATATCAAGTGCGCAGCTTTCAAAAACAAAATTAGGTAATAATCTAAATTATAAAAATATCCCATCAAATAAGTTTGATTTGATAAAGCAATCGTGTTTTGATAGCTACAATCACAATCAAAGGTCATGTATATCACCCATTTGTTAAAAGCAGTCTTTAATGATAGTACGCATTTATTCTGTGCTTAGATACGTATGTACAAGGTTTGTACAGTTTTTAACGTAACACAAACTAAAATTTATACACGCAAAGTAATTATTGATGTTTCTAAACATGAATTTATCTAATATTCTATAATTTAAATATTTTGTGGGGTTTTGTGTGGGATCAACAGAACCTCACTATATTTGGTTGCTTAGAAAAATACATACGGCAGCTTTGTAGCAATCTCTATCTTTTCTTTAACAATGCGAGTTTTGGACACAGTCTATATTGAAATTGAATCAGGCGCTTTGTATACGTCTTGCAGTTCAAAAATATAAAGCTTAGAAGGATATGTTTGATGAATTATCATATTACCAATTATTATTTATAAAATGTGTCAAAAGATCCTTTGGAAGCATAGAATGCATTCAAACAAACTAATAGCACACTCGGTTTGATTGAGTCTGTTCATGAGAGGTAATGGAAAGTGCAACACCCCTCACGCCCCTAGCATCGACTAAAGTGGAATTATCTGATATGGATATTGAATTGACTCCATGATCCCAAAGGACCAAAATATATAACAACACTAAATCTAAGTACGGAGATACGTTTTACGGCCGCCACATGGCACTTAAAAATTCATGTTGTGATAATTAATCAGATCTGTAAAAAATCCTTTGGAAGCATAGAATGCAACCTACCAAAATAATAGCAGACTCTGTTCAGGTTTGTCATGATGATCATGTGGCACATTGCCTAATTAGTAATCAATATTACATTGACAACAGAACAAAAATGCTAGAAACAGCAGATTCATCCATGGCTGTAATAACGACAACTTGTTTCAGAAATATATTCTATTCATATTTAGCATTTTTTCATACAATGTTATTCTGATGGTTAATTGGAGATATCTGTTTAAAACAAAAAAAAAAAAAAAACAACGGTGCAACGTTATGTCTAACGCATGTCACTTTTTAAAAGATTTACAATCACTAGTATTATTTATTGCTATTGGCTCTTAAATGGCTCTTCCGGAATATAAATAACTTTAATAAATCTATGTCATTTCTGATATTGATTCACCATATATTTAAGTGCTATTTGAAACCTGTGATATAATTTCAAAGAAGACTGCAAACCTGATGCAGATTGATTAAAGTCATAATTCATGAATACATTGAATTATAAATTTATGGCTTCAGTAATTGGTTGTCTTGGCAGTTGCGCATAATAGAATAAAGGTAATTTCCTGTATAAACTTGTGTTCCTGTTGTTATATATATAAAGCATGCAAAAACAAAAAGTCAGTACTTGGGTCGACTTCTTTTCGATTACCCAAGGTAATGTCCATTAGTTGTCTTATTAAATCTCCAGGGCGTGTGTGGCTTCTTTTCACGTGCAGCGTCCCTTTCATATAAAGAGCTCGTGTCTCTTGACTTTTTACCGAACCGGAAGAGAGAACTTCTCTTGTCTGAAAGAGGTAAGCTGTCGGCTCTTGGATCCTCGTTTAAAGCATAAAGTTCTGACGGGTTAAATTCGCTATCATATTCACCAAAATCATATGTTGCTCGATGTTTACCGAATCTTAAAATGCTTCCACGTTTACCAAAATGGAACAAAGAGCGGCGTTTTCCAGAACGAAATAGGGATCTCCTTTTTGTTAGTCTGTCAAGGCTGTCAGTGTCTTCTGGTAGGAGGGCATAGAGTGAGTTTAATAGATTGAGACGAGATTCTAGTTCAGATGCTGTATCAAGAGATCCATCTAAAAATAGAAATGTTAGACCAGAGTTAAAACTACATATTTGAAAAGTGAAAGACTTGACGAAATATAACACAATGCTTGTGTAGGCGCTATCGTTCCGTCCTTTTTTCCTAACACGAAAAATATTGAATTAAAATTAACTTTTATAGATTCGAATAGAAAGGTTTTACTTGTAATGCACATGTGTCTTTATTTTGATATTCCTTAAAACACACTGGTTTTTGTTAGGAAGAAACAGCGTTATAACTTTATTCACCAGGTCCATGGATTGACTGTGTCTTATATAAACAGGGTTATTCAACTTATCGGCCATATGATTATTAGTGATCAGTCGAAAGTTGCATTTATTATATGTACGTGTTGGTCCGTACATATTATGTAATTTGCGATCACTTTGCTACACACCTCTAACACATGGGTTATGTTGAAACAGACATGTAAATTCCCCCTGTTTTTTTACGTTTCCTGTCTACCGGTTAGCTCAGTCAATCGCTTGGATTGTTTATATTATCATTGTAGCATAGTTTGCTATAACCATTCCCTCGCACCGGGTCCGTTTGTTCATATATTACATTAAAACAAATTTTTCTTGATTTTATTATTTTTGTGCATTTGTTTGCTGAAGACTTTCTTAACTTACATCGGATTTTATTTTGATCTTGGAGTTTCATTTCATATTTACTTAACTTAGGAAGAGTATTTTTGTTGATATATCATCTCATGTCATAGAGATCTCTGAGAGCATCTTTGACTCGTTTCTCATTAGTGCGATTTACTAGAACCTACAATTTCCTTTTAGGTCTAATATGTTCTGCGCTTATTTTCATAGTTTTCTGCACCATCGCGCTGCTATGTTGCTTCCATGCATTTTAGCTTTTGGAGCTTTGTCTTTCATATTTTCTCATCATTTTCCTATATACCATGCTATATATTTACAATATGCCATAATTTTCATTTAAAAATTTATAATAAAGTCACGGCCTTAACCCACATAATCTTGTTTTGTTTTTGCTATATTACTTGGTACATTTACCCTTGTCTTAAGAACGACGAACTCTCTTATGCAGTCAGACCAGTACTGTAGACAACCTCCAAATACATATAACCTGCTTACTATGGTCACACGTCACCTGTCTTGGAAAAAATATGTTTTCACAAATACCAGCATTTTCAGTCCCCAAGGGAGGTTCTGCAGCCGGGTTTTACTATATATATATATATATATATATATATATATATATATATATATATATATATACAAATACCCTAGCACCCACCAATAAATTAAAAGAACACAGTGGGGCACCGCCCTGGAACGATCAGTGGCAAAACCACCACTGGGGAGCTTAAACCGGTTTATGGTGCACCTAACCTTATTGCTCCGAAGTCACAGGACTGTGTAAATAAAAGTTACCACCTCCAGGTGAAACCCTAACATACGTGTCTACTATCGTTTTGCTTGGTCTCAAAGGATCATCTTACAGATTTATTGATGACACTGTTAGATCCACTTTATTTGATTCCTAAAATATACAAAACCCCATATAAAGCTCGAACCATCCTTCCTGTAACACTACTAAGCATATACGACTATTAGCACCTAGTATTACAGTTTTTCTACCCTTTCACATATAAAGCTCCATTCTTGCTGTAACACTACACTATTAATTGGTTTACAAATTGTAAGTTACAAAATATGAAAAAGAATTAATCAAAGACAAAAATAGCAAGCAAGTTTAAGTGAATGATCATTTTGAATTTCATCTTTCGTTTCAAAAATATTTTATAAATGCCACTACAGTGTTGTTGTAGTATTTCCAAATATCCCATTTTGTTTCAGAGATGTTTATTTGTATCGGAGTATTTAATTAGATATGTGTCCATAGGACACTGTTGCCTTATACTTTCACTGTTTATAGTTATGTATATGTTACTTGCTAGCTATGGACTGAGCTGATCTTTGATTCGTTAGATCTAGTTGATTTATTATAATATTTATTGCTACTTCAAAGAAAAAGATTGACCTACAGCCTTTTAACATGGGACAAACGCCGCTTTTCATGGAATGACACGCTGGCGTATCATTGAAGGTTCAATGTGCACCGCCGTATGAATACATCTGCGGATGTTTCTAAATTGGTTTTTCTACTTGTAGCATGTGTAAATGTTGAGTTCTGCATAAGCCGGGGCTATAGGGTGTGGACGGCAGCTTGCATTTCCACTACCGTCCATGAACAGGCTCAATCAAATCGAGCCTGCAATATTTTTTGTCATGTTGGGCGACCTGTGGAGTTTCCACTTTTTCTATTTTGAAATAAATAGTGAGTGAGTGAGTTGGGTTTTACTGCGAATCGACACAAAATGGTCATATATCGCCGAGGTAAATAGACTAACAAAGATTGATAACAAAATACAAACAAATGATAATACTGTTTAAGACAAAAAAGAAACATCTTCGTTACTGGAAAACCACTGATTACAACATAAGCTGTCTTCCCTTAGTCTGATAGGTCACAGCGTCATGCGCTGCAATAATTGTGAAGCCACCTCATCCAATTTAAAAGGATCTTACAAAGCACGGTTACATCAAAGCCGTTATCCTGATTTTTACGCGATCATTCCTGGGTGATTTCGCCGTTGTGCATTAAGTTACACAGTTTCTTCAGTCCTAGTTGAAATATAACAAAATATTGCCCTCTGTCTAACGCATCTGACTTCAAGAAAATATTTCGTGTAATTTAAAATGTCTGAAGTATTTTTTCAGTTATCACAGGAGCCGTATTTGTGTGTATTTATGCCGTATGCATTGCCAAAGCAAACACATTATTTGTCTTATCAACGAAATGCAATAACTTAT
Source organism: Mercenaria mercenaria (assembly GCF_021730395.1). Lineage (NCBI taxonomy): Eukaryota > Metazoa > Mollusca > Bivalvia > Venerida > Veneridae > Mercenaria > Mercenaria mercenaria. Next base: position 3,725,219 of record NC_069370.1, on the reverse strand, counting down.
CTCTGTATATATTGACTTCTAACTGCATACACAAGTTTATGGAGATACATAGAGAATGTTTGTTGTTGAAGGTTCGAACCCAGATCGGTATAGGGCAAATCATTTAATCAGTGACCTTAACCACTCCGCCGCCCGCCCGCTTAGCTCAGTAGGTAATAGCGTTGGTCTACGGATCGCGGGGTCGCGAGTTCGATCCTCGGGCGGGGCGTATGTTCTCCGTGACTATTTGATAAACGACATTGTGTCTGAAATCATTAGTCCTCCACCTCTGATAATTCATGTGGGGAAGTTGGCAGTTACTTGCTGAGAACAGGTTTGTACTGGTACAGAACCCAGGAAGACTGGTTAGGTTAACTGTCCGCCGTTACATGACTGAAATACTTCTGAAAAACGGCGTTAAACCCAAAACAAACAAACAATAACCACTCTGCCACGGAGGCACCTTGTGTAGGAATCTAGTTAAATCATATTTTTTCAAAGCAGCATTTTATTTGAAGGAAAATCATTCAACAAACAAGATAAGGTCTTGTGCCTGTTTTTTCAGTCTTCAAAGTCACAGTTTGCGTCATTTTTTACAATGGCTTTCTATGGGAAAATCGTTTCAAAATGTAAATATTAACTAAACTTAGTAAAGTTGTTAAACGTTTTATTAAAAGGGGTTATGATCCAACTGTTTTGAGACACACCGCGTATTTGGTGTTCAGCCCTTTTACAGTTTGACGCTACGCTTCCTCTTTGATTGTGTCTGACGGAACAAGGGGGATATCTATGATAGGCAGTTCTTAAATCCCACCGGGATTGAGCTATTTTGATGTCTGTCTTCTGGCCCGTTTCGTCGGGCCCTTAATGTGTTTCCCTTGTTGCTCGGTCTTCTGCAAAGGCATTGAGTACATGCGTTTTAGGTTCTTAAGAACTTGCTAATACTCTAGAAGCCACATTTATGGCCCTATCTTCATAAAACCTAACCAGAATGTTTATCTTGATTTTTTTTCTATGCCAGCATTAAAACTGGGTTATATGGGTTCAAAAACTAGGTCACCCGGTCAAATCAAATGAAAAGTTTGTTAACAGTCTTGAGGCCACATTTATGACCCTATCTTCATGAAACTTTGTCAGAATGTTTATCTTGATGATTCCAAGGCCAAGTTCAAAACTGGGTTATGTGGGGTCAAAAACTAAGTCACCAGGGCAAATCAAAGGATCAAAGGAAAAGCTTGTTAACACCCTAGAGGCCACATTTATGACCCTATTTTTCATGAAACTTGTTCAGAATGTTTATCTTGATGATTTCTGTGCCATCTTCAAAACTGGGTCATATGGGGTTAAAATTAGGCCACCCAATGAAATCAAAGGAAAAGCTTGTTAACACTCTACATACCATATTTTTACCCTATCTTCATGAAACTTGGTATGAATATTTATCATGATGACTCCTAGGCCAAGTTCGAAACTGAGTAATGTGTTGCCTTTGCGTATGATAGGGTTTCACCTGGTGGTGATAACTTTTATTTACACTGTCTTGTGACTTTGGAACATGGTGGCGGTAAGAGTGAAGTTAGGTGCACCATAAACCGGTTCAATCTCCCAATTGGTGGTTTTGCCACTGACCGTTCCAAGGTGGTGCCCCACTGTGTTCCCGTATTTGTTCGTTTTGTCCTTGTTTGCTTTGTGTGAGTGTGTTTTGGTCGTGTGCGCGTCCTCGTGCTGCGTTTACGTTCGAGGAGGCTGCGTTTTTAGAACGTGACTTTCCCTACTAGATATTCATTGTTGTCTTTTTGGAAAACATCAGGCTTTATCGAATTCTAAACCTTATTGAAATATTTCGATCTGAGCATGAATAGCAACATTAATATCGTCCTTTTGTTTTATTAGAAAGAAACACGCTTAGCTACTCAAGTCGATTATGTAATGAATGCCTACAGGAAATGTAATTAAATTCAATTCGAGCTTTTGACGAACTTCCTTGATTGCAGATTGTATCATTACATAGGCCTTTTCTTTTTTTTTTTTTTTTTTTTTTTCTTTTTCTGTTAAATGAACTGGACAGTTTGTTATAATAGTTCGAACCTAGGTAATTTAAGCCGTGCATTGACGTTAATTGTGCCTTATTTTGAATTTTATGGATCCAATAAAGATTCACTTATTTAATTCGTTAGTGGGTGCTGAGATTTACAATCAAACTTCTCTGTAAATCAACTATTGCGAAATGAAAAAGTAGTCTTCGTTGGAGGTGAGCTCTCGGCACAGGTATATTTACGCTATGTGGCCTTTGTAAGCAGGGAGTTAAAGGGCAAGGAATGCCAATAAGTTAATTTCATATGAAAGCCATCCTCAAGCCATGCATTTTAAAATTGGACCACTATTGAAAAAGATATGGCAGTTTGAAATTTACGAAAATGGCTGATCATGGAGGCAGCCATTTTAATGTGTTAATGACGTCATTTACACACTACCGAATTCTTTATTTCGCAAATTACCTTTTAAATAGAATTATTAAATCTGTTTCTTGAGTGTAAGATGTGAAACATGGTAATTTCATTCATTATAGCTGGAAAAAAATTAAAAATTTAACATAATCGTAATGCTTATGTCTTCAAAGTCACAGTTTGCATCATTCATTCCTTTCATTTTTTGTGACTTATTATCTTGTATGTTGCAAGAGACTAATATTGAACATTTGTCATTCCTTTCTGATATTTACTAAGAATACGATATATAAAAACGTCCTTTGAAAGCATAGAATGCAACCAAGTTAAATAACATTTCGATAAATTGATAATATACTATGAAGCCAATATTTCTTAACCCATGATACGGCCTTACAAAGTATTTATCTAAAAGGGATTATGTCAGTGAGAAGTGAAATACGTTAATCTACGATCTACGAATTAATTAAAATAGCAGCTCAATATGTTTCGTTCGCAAATCTTGATAAGATAACCTAACCAAGCCTACAGGAATTCTATATTTCATTTTGATTATTTTGATAAAACCATTTGCACCTATCCAAACTGTAAAACAGATTTGTTATACTTTTGCATCTTTTTTGAAAAGGCTGGAAAAAGTACTTTGACTTTTTCATTTTGGTTTTCATGTAAAGGTCCATGTGTTATGGACAAAGTGTTGTCTATTTCCGTTTTGTGTGTGTGTGTGTGGAGTTCATATCCATGTACGCAACAAAAACCTAAACAATGACAGATTGCAACAGCATTGTGATGTTACAACAGCATTGTGATGCAGACAAACTCAGCTTATTTCTGTATAGCATCTTCTTTTACCTTTTCTCTTTAGAAGAAAAGATTAAAAGGAAAAACACACTGAAATGAAAAGTGTATTATCACCACAGCTATTTCCATCTGGTTCCCGTGTTTATATTAGTTATAAATTACAACTGGCCATCAAACACTTCACAAACACTATTAGTTTTACTAATTTACTTGAAGGGTTTTGGCGCCATTTCAAACTTTCTACGCATCAGTCTTGTATGAACGTCATTACCCATGCTGCTTTATTATTCACCCTCTATGGAGTAAGTAATTTACACACGGAGTCTCAATTTTATTTTTATTTAAGTTTCAAAACATAAGCTGAAAGCAACTTTTAATGGTACTAAATGCATTTATCTTTCTTTCTCAGCTGTCACCTCCTTTGCACTGCAAACTAACAGAAAGATGTGTTATTTATTATATACCTATATAAATGCTGTCAAAAAGACAGCTTGTATTTCACAAGTAAATATAAACAGGCAGAAAAAATCCGTAATGTACTTTTTGTATCGTATGTTGCCGGACTATTTGATATATACAAATTACTTTTTATTGGGTTGATAGGTACACGGACACACTTTTGGTCATATGACGACTTTGTCCAGTTCTTGATAGTGAAGTCCCCAGGCGCCCCTACGGTCCTTGTTTTAGGCAGAGGCGGGCACCTAGGTAGAACCACAAATCTTCCATAAGCCAGCTGAAAAGCTTCTTTTCATGAGTTACTCTACAAGCCATGCAAGGTTTAGAACCGAAAATGGTGAGGGGTAATTAATTTGAAGTCAGCTACTCGGCTACGAAGGACCCGTATATCATACACATTGGAGTATAATTGGGGCAAATCTAGGCAGGGGGTTGCAACACAAGCTTACAAATGTTTTGCAAAACAAAACCTGATTCAAAGAAACGGTCGTCAGATGCATCCGTAAATAAACAACAAAACTATTACGTGAAAAGTCCTATTTACCTTAAATGAAAAACGAAAGGGGAAATGCCCAACAGAGTCTATATAGCGCCACGGCTAGGTTTAATGGTTGTGGAGACAAGCAGCAAAATAGACTCTTTGTTTCTTTTCATAAAGGAAATATGCCGCATGTAAAGCAAGTAAAATAAAAAGTATCATACTGAGTACATAAATGGAATTTTATCTAATTTCATTCATCAACTCATGTCGTCCTGTGAAGGATATTCTAAATCAGAAATAACAAAGGAATTTGATGGGCCATTCCCTATGTGCTTTTAAGATAAACACAGATATTGAAATCTCCAGTAAATGCGTCATGTAGTGTTTGGTAACAATTTTTCAGTTGAATTGTGGCTTTGCAGTTTTGTATTCCAAAGGCCATTACCCTTTATACTGTAAAATTTAATATTTTTGCGTCTCATGAAATATTCGAATGCAATATAAACGACCTTTTCCGCGTAAATAAGTTTGCAAATAAATGCAAATTTTGTACGGAAGTAAAAAAAGTGGGCAATCACAAGTATAAAGCACCGATTGTAGATTCAATTTAAAGTATCTTATGAATAGTTATTTTGTTGCACCGTATAATGGCGCACCTAGTCAGCGTCTGTGACAAATACGTTTGCTTGTCTTTCAATGGGTGTAAAACTAGCTCAAATAAAATGTGCTTAAGGATCTCGTTCGTTTCAGCAAATAATATTTACACTGATAACGAGTATAACTAGAAGAGACCGTGTACTTTGCACAAATTACATTGCACATATATGGAAATGACAAAAAGTTTAAGTATGATATCCGATTTGAAGATTACTTGATTTTTGACTGGTATTTGATTTTTATTTTACGTATGTTCCATTCACAAAATCTGCTAATAGTTTAACGTCGCAAAATTAAGCGCATATGCAGTAAATATCAAATTGCACTGACTTTCTATAGAGGTGTTTGAAATACATATTTTGATTTTTTATATCATACAGTGAGATTGTACATGTATCATTGTGTTTTTCGGCAGACACCGTTTTGTTTGTTTGCTTTTTTATACGCCCGTTTGAAAAACGGGACGTATTATGGGAACGCCCCGGGCGGGCGGGCGGGCGGGCGGCGTCCACAGACTTTGTCCGGAGCATATCTTCTACATGCATGAAGGGATTTTGATGAAACTTGGCACAGTTGTTCACCATCATGAGACGGAGTGTCCCTAGGTCTAAGGTCAAGGTCACACTTAGAGGTCAAAGGTCAAATTCAAGAATGACTTTGTCCGGAGCATATATTCTTCATGCATGGAGGGATTTTGATATAACTTGGCACAAATGTTCACCCCCACGAGGCGGAGTGTCATGCGCAAGAACCAGGTCCCTAGGTCTAAGGTCAAGGTCACACTTAGAGGTCAAAGGATACAAGAATGAAAACCTTGTCCGGAGCATTTCTTTTTCATGCATAGAGGGATTTTGATATAACTTTGCACAAATGTTCTCCACCAGGAGGCGGAGTGTCATGCGCAAGAACCAGGTCCCTAGGTCAAAGGTCAAGGTCACACTTAGAGGTCAAAGGATACAAGAATGAAAACCTTGTCCGGAGCATTTCTTTTTCATGCATAGAGGGATTTTGATATAACTTTGCACAAATGTTCACCACCACCAGGCGGAGTGTCATGCGCAAGAACCAGGTCCCTAGGTCAAAGGTCAAGGTCACACTTAGAGGTCAAAAGATACAAGAATGAAAACCTTGTCCGGAGCATTTCTTCTTCATGCATAGGGGGATTTTGATATAACTTTGCACAAATGTTCACCACCACGAGGCGGAGTGTCATGCGCAAGAACCAGGTCCCTAGGTCAAAGGTCAAGGTCACACTTAGAGGCCAAAGGTCAGATACAAGAATGACTTTGTCCGAAGCATTTCTTCTTCATGCATGGAGGGATTTTGATGTAACTTGACACAATTATCATCATGAGATGAAGTGTCATGCGCAGTTCCTTTTTTTAGAATTACTTCCCTTTGTTGTTACTATAAATAGCTTATATTGTAACTTTTTCATTACTAGTACGGAAAAATCGAGACCACTTTTCTGTAGTACAACATGCATGCTACATCCAATTATGAGGTGTATTTTGACCAATCTCTACCTGGTAAAGATTTTTGTGTGGACTTACAATTTTTTTTTTTGATATTTTTTTTTTTTTTTTTTTTTTTTTTTTTTTTTTTTTTTTTTTGGTAAGATTATCTTCCCTTAGTTGTTACTATAAATAACTTATATTGTAACATTTTTATAATTGACCGTAGGGAAAAAACAAGACCACTTTTCTGTGGTACAACATAGATGTTACTTTCAAATTTTAGGTGTATTTTAAGGTATCTCTACCTGGTAAGGAGTTATTTTGTGAACTTAGAAAAACAAATGACTTACAATGATTACTAAACAACCACAAAATTAAAATTCCATTTGCAAATACAGGTGCTAGAGTAAAGAAATTTGCTGTGACGGGCGTATATTGTGACAATCTGGCACTCTTGTTTCCCCATAACATTTGATTTAAAGGTTATTTTAGTATAGATTCCAACATATTTTCGAGCTAATATAACTAACACTTGTTTTAAAGGTTACTTTAGTATAGATTCCAACATATTTTCGTGCTAATATAATTAACACTTGTATGTTAATGTCTCGGCGATATATGACCATTTTGTGTCGATTCGCCGTAAAACCCAGCTCACTCACTGTATGTTAATGCATAGCACCTTGGAATTTTGACACTTTGTTTGAGATTTTTGCCATACAAGCAAACTTCTACAAAATTATCACCTCCAAATAGATGCTACTACTAAAATGTATATATAGACCACAATCTTCTCTTCCGGTTTACTCATACATAATGTAACTCTACCTGTGCAGAGAGAACGCCTGACAAGAAATACGGCTTTTTTTAGTTTCCCAAGCATATTCTTTACAGATAAGACACATTTTACTATACTTTGAATATATACTATTATGTTTTGTAACAATGTTACAGAATATGTCTGAAACATATTAAAGCCGAGGAGGGATTTCTTTTTCTTACTTCATAACTTCTTACTTCTATGTTGTCAGATGATTTTTAGAAAAGACGAGTTCGTGCATTTATCTAGAAAACAATTTTGATTGTTGTATACGTTTACGGTTATAATCTTCTCCACTAAGACCCTAAAACAAACATGATTTAAGAATGTTAACACCAGAGTTCATTTCAATTTTTTTGTATGAGTCCGGAGTGAGACTGGGATACATTTTATGCTGTCTCCAAAATAATACGCTGACAATTGGTAAAATGTTGTTGGTTTTTTGCCGTATTGCAATAGTAGGTAATGTAATGTAATGTAGATCATTGGCAAATTACGCATGTGTACATTTAAGTAATAGTGATTTGCCTTTGAATAGAATCATAGTTTAGATCGAAGGAATTATGTCAGTAGGTAGAGCGTCGGTCTACGGATCGCGAGGTCGCGAGTTCGATCCTATGGCGGGGCGTATGTTCTCCGTGACTATTTGATAAACGACATTGTGTCTGAAATCATTAGTCCTTCACCTCTGATTCATGTGGGGAAGTTGGCAGTTACTTGCGGAGAACAGGTTTGTACTGGTACAAAATCCAGGAACACTGGTTAGGTTAACTGCCCGCCGTTACCTGACTGAAATACTGTTGAAAAACGGCGTTAAACCCAAATCAAACAAACATATATCAGGAAGGCGCAGCCCGAGTGACATAGTAATACTCATCTGAACGACAAGCACTGATTTTAGTCGAGAGCAATAACAGTTTGAGATACATTATTTCGATTCTAACTCTTATATACATCCTTGACTGTGTTTTATGTAGCATGCTTTTCCAGCGCCCCGCAATGATGATAGGGAAATAAGTCGGACCGTTTTAGAAAAATGCATATGTTCTATACAGACGTTTAACATTATTGTAATTCTGTCTTCGTTTCAAAAAGTACATTAGATTTTGCTGTAAAGGATTTGGATATCGCTTTGTGTCAACGCTTTTGTCTGCTTGCCGTATCAAAATTTCCAGTACACTTTATTAAACCAATGTTAAACCTAACGCTAACCTTTAGTCAGTATATTGTATCTGCCGAAGAGGCTGATACCTTTTTGTTTGAGGAACTCTACAGCTCACTCAGATCATCACACACTTTCCTTTCATGTCATTTTATTATAAACCTTTATAATTTCTATCATAAATACGGTTTGTATTTCACAAGTAAATAGGGACAGGCGGGAAAAATTCCGTATTGTACCTTTTGTATGGCATGTTGCCGGACTAATTTCATGAATCAATATATATTAGCTGACTAAGCTCGGTAATTAGGACAAAAAAATTTTTTAGAAGAATATTTAATCATCATTTGCTAAAATAATGCTGGAGGTATATAATAAAGGGGCTTCGTAACAGTATCTTGATCTAGGATATTGTTGGAGAACAAGGCAAACAGTGAAAATTACAGACTCGGTTTGATTCACTCTGTTCATGAGCAGTAATGGAAAATGCAACACTACCCACGCCCCCTAGCAACGGCTTAAGCAGTATTCAACTTTCATATTGTATTACCAGGCTTAGGCAGGATTTCATATAAACGGTCTAATCGCAGACAAAGTATGGCAGCACCTATCCACTTGAATTCAATAGAATTATCTTTTCGTTATACCAATATATTTTTAAACGTTGATTTTTTTGAAGTACAAAAAAAACTCGGCTTCTTAAAAATTACTACCTGGAAAGGCAATAATGTAACGATTCCACAAAATCAGAATACAATAAAATACACTTGCGATCTGAAAAAAAGTCATGATTGGGCATAGACCTTTGTCTTAAATGAATTTATTTACAACCATTGTGATGTCTTATTGGTATGTTGTATTGTTCTTTCTCTACAGATATCATGTTATACACAATGCAAACATTTTATTTGTTCAGAACATTTTAAGTGTTTTGGTTAGATTGTAAAGTAATTTACTATCTACTTCTGTGATATCAGAAATCGCGTAATTTTATAGATAAATTTAACTGCAAATAGAATCATGAACGCAAATGGAAATTACATCAGATTTAAATGGAAAACTCTGACATCAAATTTTAAGGCTTTAATGGTTTTATCTTTAACTTAAAAGTTGAATGTTTATTTCTTTTTTATAAACGTAACCATAGATGAGAATCTGCGTAACACGTAATGACTTACCTGTAGACCTTACAATTTGCTCGATTTGACATAAATAAAGTACGTTTTTGTAATGAATTACTTGAAATAGGAACCAGCCCATGTAGCGTTATGGATCAGAAGGCACCATTTCTTGCAAAAACTTACCCAAAGCTTCTTAAATGTTCAGGGATTATATCAACACAGGCCTCTGTGCTCAGAAACTATTTATCTTTGCGTCACATTGAAACAAAACACTGTTGAGAGTTGAAGGTGACTAGCTGACATTTGTACTCTTAAGTTGTACAAACCCACATTCCCTGACGCATGTCTAAAATAAAATGCACTATTGTATTCGGTTTATTTAGTTTTAAGTGGTTTAACAACCAATCAAACTATGATGCATTTTAACGACAAGATGAAGAACGGTATTATATGATACAAATTACGCAAACACAATAGGAGTTTTAAGAGACCTCTATCAGTTTTTGTAAATAAACAAAGCTTCTTGAAAATTGATTACATTTTAAATAATTACATTCCTTTGTACTCATAATTGAACTTGTTTGAAGATGGGGTTTCCCGTTATATAACCTCTAATAAATTTCAAGAACTATTCATGTAATTCCTGACAAATTTATGTTGGCTAATTCTAAGGGTTGTTAACCCTTACCCTGCTAAATTTCTATAATGAACTTGTCAAATTTCCAAATTGAACAGACCATTACCTTTAGAAAGGGATGTTTACCAAAAAGATACTGGCTGAATAGCGAACAGTGCAGATCATGATCAGATTGCACGGATGTGCGGGCTGATCATGATCTACACTGGTCGCAAAGGCAAAATCAATTGTGTCCAGCATGGTAAGGGTTAAAGACACTTTTGAGCTGATGAAAAAAGAACTTGTGGTAATCCGGCGACCAGGCATTTATTTGTTCTTAAGAAATACCTGCAAGGCAAATGCTCAGTGAACTGCATTCTTCATATGAGAATTCTGCAGTATCAGAGAAAACTGTTAACAGGTGGGGGAGTGAATTAAAAAAAATAACCAGACAGTCCTTGAAGACAGGGCTCGTCCTGGCATACCCGGAACAGAAATGGCGTCAAAGAACATTGCTACTGTAAATAAGATCTGAAAAGTAGATCCCTCGGAAGCACCGAGAACAATGAAAATTGCAGACTCGGTTTGAATGAGTCTGTTCATGAGCAGTAATGGAAAATGCAACACTGCCCACGCCACCTAGCACCGGCTTAAACAGTATTCAATCTTCAAAGCTAAATGAGTTGAAATCAATGATCCCGAAGACGTAAGACGTTTGGTTAATGAAGACGCCAGGTACACGTTGTTGACGGAAGCGTCTTTCTTTGGCATATCAACGGGGAGAACTCATGAGATTCCCACCAAGCACTTGCCATTACAAAAAGGTTTGTACCCAATGACTGCCTCACATGTTAACCGATGAACAAAATACCAATGAGGTCAAATGTGCTAAAGAAATTTGAAAAAGTTCTCAAATTCAGATTATTTTTTCTCACCTAGTAAAAAAAATAATTCGTTTGAGTCATGATAAGGGCAACTGCGAGATCATGTGAAAAGTAACTCATTTTGCACACGTAGTGCAAATTGTTCAGTATTATGTTATACAATAAAATCTGTAAAAAGATCCTTGGAAGCACAGAATGCAACCAGGCAAATTAATAGCAGACTATGTTTGATTGAGTCAGTTCATGAGAGCTAATGAAATGTGCAATACCTCTCACGCCCCCTCACGCCCCCTAGCACCGGCTTTAGCGGAATTCTATAACACAACTATTGAATGGACTCCATGATCCCAAAGGACCAGAAAATATAACAAAAAAGAAGCAAATGGCATATTAAAATATAAATGGTCTAGGTGGAAACGTCCACATGCATGCATATCTTGATTTGTAACAGCTAAATAGTGGAGTTATCATCGAACGCAATAAAGGGTTTCTTAAGTCCTGAACTGGTCGCATGTGTGGTTATGAGTGGCCTTGGACGACAAAGCACGCCTGATTTCTTGTAGGTTATCTTTTATTTTGGATATATCATCAGTATTCAACTAACATATAGTCCAATTTAGCGCATGTGTGAAACAATACATTTGGTTTGCGATTTTTAGTGGATTTTTCATCCAAGTTGTTTGTTATTTTAGTTTCAGTGTGCAAATTAATGCTAAATTATGACATTTTTCATTTCTTACAGATTCATGTCTAATAAAGTCGTGTATAATACTTAATTTGTAACACCGTTTATTTCAGAAGCATTCTTGCCTTAGAGCTTACATACGATACTACTAATACGAAGGACTGTGACGTAATAGAACTTATTGAATTTAAACTTATGAAAGAGCTCTCCATTAAAGTACAATGCTAGCAATATTGTGTTTACAATCGTTTGATAATTATACAATTATACAATATTTTTATGTTCTTAACCTAAACCACAATACTTTTTATATATGCAAACATGTTTGTTTCGTCTTTACACAGATGCCAAATAACAATTCTTCGTTTTCTTTTATTGAATTTTGTGCATAAGATGATTCCTTTCAGCGACAATATAAAAATTAAATTATATTCTACGCAATTAATTAAGTTATACTATTTTCCAGACGCGACTACGGGTAGGCAAACAATAAACAAGCTTGTACAAGTATAAATGTTAAGTTGTTTACAGGAAACGAAAGACTGTCATTTAGTTTAGCTAATTTTCAGTTACTATCAATATGTTACTGATTCTGGAACTTTATAATTAAATTTATTATTACAAATATACATGTAGCTGGTTTTTGCATTAATCTCGAACGAAAGATGTGCATCTAGGATGTCCAGAGAGCTGATAAAATAGTTAAAGATATCAAGTGCGCAGCTTTCAAAAACAAAATTAGGTAATAATCTAAATTATAAAAATATCCCATCAAGTAAGTTTGATTTGATAAAGCAATCGTGTTTTGATAGCTGCAATCACAATCAAAGGTCATGTATATCACCCATTTGTTAAAAGCAGTATTTAATGATAGTACGCATTTATTCTGTGCTTAGCTACGTATGTACAAGGTTTGTACAGTTTTTAACCTAACACAAACTAAAATTTATACACGCAAAGTAATTATTGATGTTTCTAAACATGAATTTATCTAATATTCTATAATTTAAATATTTTGTGGGGTTTTGTGTGGGATCAACAGAACCTCACTATATTTGGTTGCTTAGAAAAATACATACGGCAGCTTTGTAGCAATCTCTATCTTTTCTTTAACAATGCGAGTTTTGGACACAGTCTATATTGAAATTGAATCGGGCGCTTTGTATTCGTCTTGCAGTTCAAAAATATAAAGCATAGAAGGATATGTTTGATGAATTATCATATTACCAATTATTATTTATAAAATTTGTCAAAAGATCCTTTGGAAGCATAGAATGCATTCAAACAAACTAATAGCACACTCGGTTTAATCGAGTCTGTTCATGAGAGGTAATGGAAAGTGCAACACGCCTCACGCCCCTAGCATCGACTAAAGTGGAAATATATGATATGGATATTGAATGGACTCCATGATCCCAAAGGACCAAAATATATAACAACACTAAATCTAAGTACGGAGATACGTTTTACGGCCGCCACATAGCACTTAAAGATTCATGTTGTGATAATTAATCAGATCTGTAAAAAAATCCTTTGGAAGCATAAAATGCAACCTAGCAAAATAATAGCAGACTCTGTTCAGGTTTGTCATGATGATCATGTGGCACATTGCCTATTACTAATCAATATTACATTGTCAACAGAACAAACATGCTAGAAACAGCAGATTCATCCATGGCTGTAATAACGACAACTTGTTCAGAAATATATTCTATTCATATTTAGCATTTTTTCATACAATGTTATTCTGATGGTTAATTGGAGATATCTGTTTAAAACAAAAAACAACGGTGCAACGTTATGTCTAACGCATGTCACTTTTTTAAAAGATTTACAATCACTAGTATTATTTACTGCTATTGGCTCTTAAATGACTCTTCCGGAATATGAATAACTTTAATAAATCTATGTCATTTCTGATATTGATTCACCATATATTTAAGTGCTATTTGAAACCTGTGATATAATTTCAAAGAAGACTGCAAACCTGATGCAGATTGATTAAAGTCATAATTCATAAATACATTGAATTATACATTTATGGCTTCAGTAATTGGTTGTCTTGGCAGTTGCGCATAACAGAATAAAGGTAATTTCCTGTATAAACAAACTTGTGTTCCTGTTGTTATATATAGAATGCATGCAAAAACAAAAAGTCAGTACTTGGGTCGACTTCTTTTCGATTACCCAAGGTAATGTTCATTAGTTGTCTTATTACACCCTTGTTTATAAACATTTTTATGTATAGAAGAAATACCACATGCCGTTTCATCTGCCTGTGAAATTGTCTACTTCGTAGATTATTGAAAAACATGCAGAGCTTATGTTACAAAATTAATATATATTTTAACATTCATAACATAAACAATTTATTGTATGTTTAACCGAATTGGTTTCTGATATTTATTTTATTTTTAGATGTCTTGTGGACCTTCATCTAGTGCTTTACCAAATCTCCAGGGCGTGTGTGGCTTCTTTTCACGTGCAGCGTCCCTTTCATATAAAGGGCTCGTATCTCTTGACTTTTTACCGAAACGGAAGAGAGAACTTCTCTTGTCTGAAAGAGGTAAGCTGTCGGCTCTTGGATCCTCGTTAAAAGCATAAAGTTCTGATGGGTTATATTCGCTATCATATTCACCAAAATCATATGTCGCAGGGCGTTTACCGAATCTTAAAATGCTTCCGCGTTTACCAAAACGGAACAAAGAGCGGCGTTTTCCAAAACGAAATAGTGATCTCCTTTTTGTTAGTCTGTCAAGGCTGTCAGTGTCTTCTGGTAGGAGGGCATAGAGTGAGTTTAATAGATTGAGACGAGATTCTAGTTCAGATGCTGTATCAAGAGATCCATCTAAAAATAGAAACGTTAGACCAGAGTTAATACTACATTTTTGAAAAGTGAAAGACTTGACGAAATATAACACAATGCTTGTGTAGGCGCTATCGTTCCGTCCTTTTTTCCTAACACGAAAAAATTGAAGTAAAATAAACTTTGACAGATTTGAATAGAAAGGTTTTACTTGTAATGCACATGTGTCTTTATTTTGATATTCCTTAAAAGACACTGGTTTTTGTTAGAAAGAAATAGCGTTATAACTTTACAAAATAATACAATAATCAACGAAGTACATTTTTTGTGCACGTAAATATAGACCTTTTCTAAATGAAACAATTTAATATAGCATTGCTAATTACCCAACTGAAATGTTAAATTAACACAGACACACAGACTTTTCTCTATCACTGTAATCGAGAAGTTGTTGTGACCTAGTAGTATCACAAGTCTCAAAATCTAAACAATAAACTGAAAGTACTAAAGTTAAAAATTTATATCCTGTGTCAAAGAAAGATGAACACCGCAAGTACTTTCATACTTCCCTTCTGTTGACGGATTTCCGCAAATACAATAAGAAATAAGTGTAGTTTTCTCAATGCTACTGTTGACAAAACGTGTAGTCCAACCATTTTGCTTATTAATGATACATTTCTTACTTTGTTAAAATATTGTGTCAGATAATTATTAGCCAATGATCTTATTTGTCTTTGCTGTAACATGTAGTAAGTGTAAGATATGATTTTTGTATTATATAGTTTAGTGATAAAAACAAGTGTATTTATATATTCATTTTAAATTAAAACCATTGGCAGACATATTAGACCTTGATAAAAAGAAAGAAAACAGCACAATGAAATGCTCTTAACATAATTCGTAAGATAATGTGGACATACCTGATGAAATTGGTTCTGATCTTGTATATGTAGTCTTGAATGCTATAAGCGTGAGTACAGAGAGAGCATAAATTCGTCCTTCCATCATTGTCCTGAAATCATAAATTGTTATATCTGCCATCAATGTAAACTTGTCGATTGTCGACCTCTTTATGATTTGAAAGTTCTAGTTTCTTATATGCATTTACTCGTGTATACTGAAATCTGCCCTGTATGTTGTTTGTGTAATGCAGAATGTATTGTAAACTGTTTATGTTTTAACAAAGGAAACTGCGTATGTCATGATATAAAGTCATGTTAATTAGATATCCGGCCATGTAGATGTTACATCGGACATATACACGCATACGTCATTTATTCGTCCAAAGTCAGCTTTTTAAAAATATTTCTTATCGATTATCTAGCCAACGGACAATTGTTGAAATTATCTTTTTATATTTTAATTGCAGAAATTCGGATTTGATTTATGTAACAGATAAGTTAAAGAGTGATTTGATTGAGGATCTCTCATTACGTATACCTAAATTCCAATCTAGGTTGAATATATTTCTACTTCCAGCGATAACTTACAATGATTCCCAGAGAAAGGCATATGATATGCAATCGGAGACGGCACTGAATGAAAAGGTCATAAACGCAGTTCAATATTTATTTCAGGAAAGAATGCGGAGAGCGAGGAGAATTAGGTTTCGACATTAAAAACAAATTGTGAATAAAGAGATATTTTCAGATAAAAAAAATGCTATCAAATTTACTCAATGTAAAGTATTTTAGAGACATAATGGATAGGATATTCATTCTTGTCACACGCATGAACTCATCTGTTAACTTAAATACACTGTTTTTTAAAACCGCTAATATTGCGTTAATTTTAATTTCATATGCGGACAGATAATTGTTACAGTTTTGTGCCAAGAAAGATTACTTTATATCTGTCAGTTTTTTTTTCAGAATGCGACTACCCTTTTTATGCATTTCATACATGTTTTAGATGAACTGCCTTTTTTTTTGGTGAAACTGTTTTCAAATTTAATCAAACCAAGCCTGCTACTGCCGTGGTTGCATTATATGCTTCCAAAAGATCTTCTTATAGATTTGTATAAATTATATTCTTCCTAATGTAAAACACATTACGTTTAACGTAATTTACCTGTCAGACGTCATACGCTTGATTTATATTAAACTTTTATCGGCTTTTTTTTGGGGGGGGGGGGGGAACATTTTGTGTGTAACAAAACGAGCAGACTTATTAAGTCTAACGTAATTAACCTGCCAGACGTCATACGCTTGATTTATATTCAATTTTTATCTGCTGTTTTGGAATAGTTTTGGTGTAACAAAACGAGCAGGCTTATTACGTTTAACGTAATTTACCTGTCAGACGATATACAAATTCAAATGTACCTGTAAAAGCAAGTTTACACGCTTTGTCCGTAATGAGTGGTTCGATTAATGTTATCAGAAAGATTTAGCAGACTTGATATTACTACTGCACGTGCCCTTCCAATTATGAAATCTAAACGCCTTTCTAATCTTAGAAGATTACACCCAAAAAAAAAATCATTTTGGCAAGAAGGCATTTTAAATTTACACTATTAGTACATATATAACAGAGAAAGTCCCATAATTGAACAACGTTCGTAGAGTATAAACATATACATGTATATATTTATGTGGAATAATTCTTCAGGTCAGACAAGGGGTTAAGGAGGAGATGCCGTTTGAAGATGTTTTCTAATCAAATCTTTGTCGGATACAATGTGCAGCCAAGCGAAAGCGGCTGAACAAATGTAGAATCTAGAGGACATGCATGGCAAATTTTATTAACGTCCACTGAACTGCTTCATGCAATAAGTCGTTAGAAGGAGATTTGGAATGGCGACGACAGACTTTGACATTGGATGGTCGGAGTTAGTAAAACCAAATCGATAAAACTGAAACATAAAACAGACGCCAGCGGAACTTAAGAAACCAGACGCATTGAATGGAGTTTATATGTACACCAAAGGTTCTAACATATCATCCTTAAATCAGTTAGACATTATATGTTCTTTCCCATAAAGCTATTATTTAGTACAATATGAAGTCCATTTACAATCAAGTAAAACTGATTAGGTGTGATTCTATCTATATACTACCGTTAACCAACGAGACAACTCGTAATCAAATATTTCCACTGAAAGTACCATAGGAACTCACAATGCTACAAATAAAATCATTTATGTACAGACTTGATATAATCCGATATTAAAGCTAATAGTAATGACAAAACATTGATCGAATCATGCCTCAGTAAATTCCTTATCATGTTTCAATACACACAAGCGATAAAAAAGGGATTTATTCGACAGCTACTTGGAGCTTTTAAAAGAAGTATCCCAAATAGCATGTTAATTGTTTCATTATTTATTATCACTGCGAAATCCCGTGCCCTAAGGACGAGAGACTTTGTATAATAGATAAATGATTTGTTTACCATTGCTTTTTAACACTGACATGTACATTTGTGTAGCTATTATACATTATGTCATGTAAGAAATGTAATAAATTACATGTATTATAACAATAATGATTGTCATTAGCATGAGAAAGAAACACATCCATCTCTGTATAACAATAGATGACAGAACAATAGTATTGTGTTTTGAAAACTACTGTTTGGCATTGCTTTTCTTCTCTTGTTTCATGATATCATAATAATCATTATAATGGGAAATTTCCATTTATTTTCATCATCAATTGAAAACTAGAAACCCCAACAGACAAAAACTCTTAATCGTAGTTTGGCATAATATGGAAATAGCATTAAAATGAAAACACAAATAAGTCATCATATGCAGGTGAAGTTTTGTAACAACAGTACAAGTCATATCATTTCACTCTATTTCAGAGTCAATGTTCAAGACGTCTGAACTGCTGAGTATTCTGAATTATTAGTAACATTTTCATTACTTTACTATACATTAGACTTAAACAATTGACTGTAAGCTATAAATTGACAGCTGATCAGTGCACGAAATTAAGAACAAATGAAACAGCTGTGTGTGCGTGTGTTTGCGTGTTCGGGTTTAACGGTTTTTAACGATTTTTCAGTCATATCTCGTCCACATTTGTAACGTTATATAATCTATAAACGTCTTATGGTCTCAACGCTTCAGTAGACAAAATATTTATTATATGAATGCTTTTTTGAAAATACGAAAAATTTCTAGATCAACAGCTCTTAAATACGGAAAATCTTAGACTTACCCAAAGAACGATTTAGCAAAGTTCGAAACATTTCCATATACTCTAGTTTCGTTACGGGTCCCGGTGGGTATTTTCCCTGTGAAAATAATTTTTCAGTCACTCCATACTGTCAGCGGTTTAACCATTCCTCAAACTATCCTCTTATTGCTTAAAGTTTTAATTAAGGAAACTGCTAGTGCAATTTTACACGTCTTTGGAATGGCGCAAGTATGGAGTAAACATATACCCCAACCGCATTCGAAGCGAGAGTTCCGAGGCGGTCATACAGTTATGTAGGAATGTAAAGCCGGTATGCATATGACAGATAAGTTCTTTTTTTCAATGCAATCACTTCTCATAAAAAAGGTTTCGTAATCTTTACAATACAAAAATGTAAAATTTGTTTTTAATTCATGCCCTGTCTGCATTGCTATTGTATGAGCGAGTCAGTCTTTTACGTTGTTAGTTAATCTGCCTTGGTTGACATGTATCGAGTTTTCAAAACGTTCCTCGTGGGAAAAAAAAACATGTGTTGCTAAATGTTTGAACAATGCGTGTAGGCGACTGAATGCGGTACACTCAAAGATTATATTAAGATATTGAATGATATATTGTGGTATTTTTTAAAGGCAGTTTGTAAAATTATTACACCCCCCCCCCCCCCCCTTATAACTTGATATAGGTTGGAAGGAAATGATTTTCGTCTTTTGGTTAAGAGTGTTAAAGGTACTCGTCTACAGTTCGGTTGAAATTTTTCAATCCCCACCCCTTTTATAACTTGATATAGATTAGAAGGAAACGATTTTCGTCTTTTGGTTAAGAGTGTTAAAGATACTCGTCCACAGTTTGGTTGAAATTTTTCAATATGTTCATTGCCACCAAGTTTGGCATGGAATGTATATATCACACTGAAAAATAATAAAGTGGGTGAAAATAAAAGTTAGATAGTGGTAAAATTGCGAGAAGAATGTAAATTTTCTTAATTGTTTCCTTATCTATTTTCGTGTGTGTATTATTTTGTAGTTTTTCTGTATGTATTTCACTGTATATACATTATATACTTAAGCATGATTACGTACCATTTACACCTAGATCAAACACACACCACAAACATTCT
Organism: Mercenaria mercenaria; assembly: GCF_021730395.1. Lineage (NCBI taxonomy): Eukaryota > Metazoa > Mollusca > Bivalvia > Venerida > Veneridae > Mercenaria > Mercenaria mercenaria. The sequence continues at coordinate 3,705,579 of NC_069370.1, read as the reverse complement.
GTCTACAAATATAACTAAATTTGCACCGCTTTTCGTCATATTTCAAGTTACGAAATGCATGAATCTACAGCACATTGATTTAAGCGTTTTATATACAGAACAAATTAATCAATTATAAAAGTACTAGGAAACATGTCAAACAGTGATGTATTAGAACTTGGATTTGTATCACAACATGGTTTTTATTGGGTTGAATATACAATCTTCTGACGCTTTCGGGTCATGGCAGTTTTCCAAATGTTTGAAATGTTTTATTCAACATGACCCGACGGTTTTTTTATTTATTCAGCAAATGTCCAGTTGGACGCTCAACTTCCTCTTTGATTATACCTGACAGGACTAGTAAAAGACTCGTTTAGAAGCCGCTATAGGCTAAACTTTTCTTTGAATTCTTTAAATTATGGCTAACAGGAGTCAATTGTCACGCTTCAAATATCACACATGACACCATCTAACGGAATAAAGCGAATTTGATAAATACATAGCGCATATTTGGACACTATTTCAAGAATTAAGAAAAACGCTATATATGGATGTTGCGTTTTTAGTTCATGTATTTATGTATATATGTAAGTTATATTAATATTTATAAGAACATTTATTTGCACTCACAATAAAAGATATGCTTCATTACCGCCATACTATATTTGTTAATAGTTGTTCTATATAACGTGCACGTATTTATATGAACAATGCCTTGTTAAATGCTTTTTGTGAACATTATGTAACTTTTCTAATTTTATAGCTGAATGGTGTATTTGTTTTTATTTCAAACTTGTTAACAATTATTTTTATGAAAGTATCTTCCCTTTTCCTTTATGCCTCACAGTAAGTACCTTATACTTCATCAAAGTTTTAAGTCTAAAACATAAGACTTTGAAATGCTAAAATTACTCTTTGCCGTATATTTTGTACACATTTCATTGAAACTTAGCTAGATTATGGCATACAGTAAAGCAAAAGTAGGTGCAAAGTTTCAGCAAAATAAAATTACTTTGAAGGAAGTTATGGTTAATTGAATTTTTAAAGGTAGAAAGTATAAGTCTAAATCTTCGGGTTAAAATGTTAAAATGTCGGGCCCTGAAACTTGGTTTCCAGATTGTTAATATTGATAGCTTTGAATTGAATATCATTTATCTTCTTAACACCAGTTTTATATCGCGGAATTGAATAAGTTGACAGGAGACAACATTATTACGTCTATACATCAAGTTTGATGTTATATTTGACACTGAACACTTTTTTGTCAGAACATTTTACGAATGTTACCATGGCAATAACCAGTGTGTATAAAACCAGAGTATATAAAAACCATAACTGACTGTTATAAATTGTCAATATTAAATAATGTAGACTTTTGCTGATTTTTTATGTATTTGCGCCGCTGTTCGCTGGATAAGACAAATCAAGGACAGAGGTCCAATCTGACTAAAGTACTTGATCTTCTAAACGAAGATCTGAGAACGACCCATTCACATTCGTCTTCTGTATATTTTAGATTTCCAAGATTGCTATTTTTATTTTCGCAAATCTATTTTTGTTTGAACCAATCAGACAACTTGTTCGAATGTGAAAGAGTAAGAAAAATTTGTAGTTACCGGCTCGAACCGAGTCTCTCGCTTCAGAGCAATGCGCTACGATGAGCACCGGTTCTCTAGCTTACATAGAAATGTTAAACCAGATACTAAGGCTATTTAACTAAAAATTGTAATATTAAATACTAGAGGCTTTTAAAGCTGCATAATATTGTATGTAATTTATGCGCTAGCGATAGGTGCAGAAGACCATCAATAGGACAGTGTCTATCCTACTACATTCCCACAGATATGAAAAGTTTAGATACATGTAGTGCTAAATTAGCCTAGCTCTTTTTTAAAAACAAACGTCCTGAATCATGAACATGCCCGGCGTAGAAAACACACCAAAAACCTTTTTCCTCGAAAGACTCAATACAATTCTCTTGCTTGGGCGGGTGTCACCCAAGGTCATCTCAGCTATTTCCAGTGCATGGATAAAGAGAGTCATGGCATTTGTACATAGCAGCCCCATAATAGTCAGGTAGACATATCGTGACGCGGAAGTGTTTATATTACTATTAAGTATCAGTATCAACCATATATGAAACTCGATAATAAAACACAATTAACTATTTTCGCAGCTTATTTATCAACAGCCCTGTGGTAGGAGCTAATTGGTATTTATTTACATATTTATTGCTTTCATTGAAATGTTCAGCATGCCAACACGCACGCTCTAGAAGAAAAAAAAAACAATCAACTTAAAGACTGTACTTATAAATATAGTTATCTTGTTTCAGTAGTAAATAAACATTGCAGGTGTTGATTACATCTGCGGATGTCTCTAAATTGCTTTTTGTACTTTTAGCATGTGTAAATGTTGAGTTCTGCTCAACCAGGGGCTAGAGGGCGTGGACGGTAGCACGCATTTCCACTACCGTCCATGAACAGGCTCAATCAAACCGAGCCTGCAACATTTTCGTTTTTGTCGTGTTGAGCGACCTGTGAAGTTTCCACTTTTCTCTATTTTATGCAATTATAAACACTAAATTCCCGTCGATCAGTTTGGTAAATCCCACAAGCTGACCTAGTGTTTCCTGTCAAAACCAGACTTGTGAATAAGGAAAGCCTTGACCGTGATCGTTCGTACATGTAGTTGGAAATATATATTTTCGTGCTTCTTCTTTTTATAAAATATGTATCAATAAGAAACTTTTAAATAGTATGTCTAGATACACTTTTGAATATTTTTTATCAATTCTAGTGTGTAATATTTTTAATTGTAGCTAAAATATCTTAACGTTGCAGACCGTTATTTATCAGTATATGAAAATAAATAAAATACTACTTTTATATACCAAGTATAACTGTACTGGTTTCCCAGTAGTTTCCGGACCGAAATCGTCATTTTTTGCGAGTAACTTTCAAACAAAACATAGTAGAAACATAATTTTTTCACAGAAAAAAAGCTAGGTTGTTCGTTTACAGCATGCAGAATTCGTATTACACTTTCGTTCATAACACAAATGTAGATGAGGCCTCAAACGGGGTAATTAATTCCATTAAAATCTCGTTTAGTCCGAGTAGTTTTCCGGACCTTTCATTGTAACAGTTGTAACCTCTCTGTAAAAGCAAACATTTCCGATTTCGTTATATATATTCAAAATTAAAACATAATTCTAAGGCGTGATGACGATTTGAAAAGTATATTTAAAACAATTAACAAATACTAGATATATAATACGCTCATTACAGTTACGTCTAATAACGTTTGAATGACGTTTGCAACGTCACGCTAAAATGACGGGACGTATTTAACGGACTGGTAATATTACCAAAAAAAAATTAAAAAATTTTAATATAATTAACAGCTTTCTTTTTTTAAAAAAAAGGAACAAGACCAGTTTCAAAATTGGTAGTCTAACGCCTTGACCACTCGGGCATATGGACACTGTACATTTGATTGATAGACGGTATCTTAGGTAAATCTCTACCTATTTCGGTTCCTATTTTTTTTTTTCGATAATTTAATGCCGTGGTATAGTGAATAGGTCGATTTTTTCTGACATTCATTGTTTTATTTTATAACTATCGGAATGCTTTTACTGTATCGTCTGTAAATAGGAGCATCAAATGACTGATGTTTACCTACAAGGGGCCTCAATTTCTGCGCATGCGCACTGTAACATGAATTCCCCCGCAGTTGACAATCTCTTGTGTAAAGATTACATCGAAGTAAGTTAAAACAACCGGGATATTCAAATAATAAATACGTTCGGTAATGCTAGGTTTTCGCTGCTATGTAGAGGCAACAGACGTCTAGATGATACGATATTTTTACCCAGATGCTTTACGACGGCGTAAAGTGTATGCAGCACGAAATGTAAAAGGTCCGGAAAACTACTTGGGTCCGGAAACTAATTCGAAGGAAATAGACTAGATTTAAAATAACGACACCGCTTTTATTTAATTCTTATTTTAGTCTAAGTTTTTTTTTTGATTAAAGTAAAATTACTATTATAAATATTATTGCATTTAAGTTATTAAAAGATGCATTGAGTAGTTTTTAAGATATCTTCAATAAACGCGGTAATATCATTTGTTAAGTGTATAAATATGCGCCTTATGCCTTGGTCACAAAACCGTACGATGTCCGTACGGTTTTAAAAAATCGTATGAGTCCACCAATTTTAGAATCCATACGGTCTCTGTACAATCGTAGCGTCTGGTCACAGTACCTACGGGTCCCGTACGATCTTTAGAGGATGCCATCGTAGCACATCCGTACGGACATCGCAGACAAGTCGTGCGGAGCTCGCAGGGAGCCCGACCGTACTTCGTACGGTGCTCGCGCGGCACTCGTACAGTGTCCGCATGGTGTCCATGCGAAAAGAATAAATCAGTTCGGCGACGTCTGAAAAAAATGCATTTACAATCGTAGGATATCCGTTCGGAAATCGCAGACAAGTCGTACGGAACTTGCAATGAGACCGGCCGTACCTCGTGCGATGTCCGTTTGCTGTACGGTGTCTGTACGGTATCCCTGTGACAAGAATAAACTAGTTTTGCAACGTCTGAAAAAATGTCCTTTTGCCACTCAGCTGATCGTAACGCCCTGCTAGCCCCGTGCGGACATCGCACGTTTTCCGTACGGTGTCCTCAATATCGTACGGACTTCGTACATTGACCATGCGAGTCCCCTACTATACTCGTGCGAGAATCAGCAAGCCTCGCAGTTTTCCAAATCGGTGCGATGCCCGTACGAGCTCCTCCGGCACCCGTGCGGTTCCCGTACGGGGCTATTGCGAGCTGCTCCCGACTTCGTAAATCTCTACGAGCTAGTAAAGAACTCGAGAGGTCGGTGAAACATTTCACCGACTTCCCGATTCCTCTACGAGTTCAAAAAATCCGCACGACGGTCGTACGAATCAACGATGTCCGTGTCGACGACGTACGAGTTTGCTAAAATTCGACTGCTCGTAGCGTTCTTGTGACCAGGTTATTAGCGAACCTTATCTGGATTTCGCGGTGACTTCCTGTGATGCACCGCGATCCATCGCATTTCAGCGCGACCGGCTGAGATTTTTTCATCGCGAATCGCCGTGAACAGTTTATCTATAGTAGACCGCGTGGTCTTACAAAATCATCGCGACTGGTCACCCAGACGTTGGTAACACGGAAAAAGCAAAATCCGCGAACCAGGGACTGTAATCCATAATTTGAGTAGATTATGCTATGACTATAGATAGGAATTCTAGCGTGTAGCAATCTACCATTTATGTAGCATTTTGAAGAACTATTACTGGGTCCTAAAAATGTTCAATTTCCTTTGTTGTTTAGTTCAGAAATTATAAAATGTATTTGCTAATCTGATATTAACTTTTGACAATTGTCGATGTTAAAATGCGTATTGGTATCAGAGAGTTTTTATTACAAATGAATTCTACCTTTCTATATCAAGTCAGCTCTCTTTTTTTTAGGAAGCTAAACATGTTTTATTTAAGGTATTTCAAGCTTTAGATGCAAATGGGCTAGTATCTAATAAATCTGAAGTATTACTTAGAAACTTGTGAAATGAAATTGCGAAAACAGATGGAACTCAGCACAGCTGACGCATTTCACATTACTGAAAACAGAATTTATCATTTACTGAGGTGTTGATGATCTATTATCAGAAGAATTCATGCCAATGCATGCATGCTTATAATTTGCCTTCAGAGAATTTCTCGCGAAAGTCGGACAAACAACTTTGCATCGTATGATTGAATCAAGATTCGTTTGTTACACTTGATTTTAGCTATTCATTAATGAAATTCAAATGAATTCCTGAGCGATGTGGCATTAATGACCTTTGATTAGAAAGTTTTCAACCAGGCAGAAAGAAGTTACAGTCACTGTTTAAACCTGTTTCAGAAGAGTATTAACAGAACAAAGTATTTGCACTCACAAAACTATGCTTAATAGTGCAATATCTGCCCTTTGATCTACTGTTAAAAACTGCAACTATTACACATAACTGAAGGTAACGGGAAATATCTGAGTGTGTAATGTCTGGTTTGTTGGGCGAGGGTTCTCAAATGGATAATGCAATTATGTGACTACATGATATAAGAGAAATAATTGAAACTCCACAGGTCGCTCAACACGACAAAAACGAAAATGTTGCAGCCTCAGTTTGATTGAGCCTGTTCATGGACAGTAGTGGAAATGCATGCTACCGTCCACGCCCTCTAGCCCGGGTTGAGCAGAACTCTACATTTACATATGCTTAAAGTACAAAAATCATTTTAGAGACATCCGCAGATTTGTTCATACGGCGGTGCACATGTAACCTTCAATGATACACTAGCGTTTAATTCCATGAAAAGCGGCGTATGGTCCCCAGTTAAATTTATGGGTTTTCGAGAAGAAGATTTTTTTAGAAAATGTTGACGGACGGACGGACGACGGACAATGAGTGGTCACAAAAGCTCACCATGTGCCTTTGGCTCAGGTGAGCTAAAAAAACATTTCTGGTATTCACACATAAAAACATTTGGCACGGTCTTTTCACCATATGAGTGCAGTGATAAACTTAACTTCGAGAAATGTGGAAAGTATCCATATTTTCTTTTTTGGATGCGTTCATCATCAAAACCGTGTATTTCTTTTTTTTTTTTTTTTTTTTTTTTTAATTTTTGTCCCAAGGGAGGCTGTTGAACGGGGTAAATTTGCAGTTTAAGAAATTGATCAAGAATTTATTTCTTTAATTTAATCTCTTTTTATACAAGATCCATCTTCATCTTTCATCTTTAAGTATTATTACAGTCAATAAATGCCATAGATTTACAAACTCAGCTCATATGTCTACAATAAAATTGCTATTAACCGCAGCCTTTTATAAGTAAAACATCTTTAGGCAATCGGTATTTCCTAGCAACGTCATAATTGATAAATATTCCAAAAGTGTGTAATTTTCCCATCTCCATAAATTAACTTATAGTCTTATTAGAATGTGTCTTTTTAAGAAGCTACAGTAAAGCTCTGATTTATAACATTTATACAGCATTTCCTTAATAAGGTCAGTAATTTAACAGTTTGACATCTAAGTCTGCTTTATTCTCATTTTTGTTGCTCAGTAAGAAAATTAATAATTCTCTCAGTAATATCATGAGTTATGTAGCTAATAACAGTTTTTGTGAGGCCGTCTGTCGATTTTTCTTTGCCTAAAATGACATTGAAATACCACGACAAAATCTAGGATAGTTAATATAAGTGCCCGGAAGAGACTATTAAGGGAGGCAATAGCAATTATAGTTCGAGACGATAATCTTATGGTAATGGACACGTAATGACGAACTGCAATTTCCGTGCAATTCCGAATGCCAGTTCGGTATCCTTCGGCCATAACAGAAAATTATTTTTCGTAAAAAACGGAAAATCCCGAAGTTGCATTCGGAGAAGACGTAATTGAACGGAAATTGCCGATGGTCATTACGAGTCCACTACCTTAATGCCATTTTCTCGCAAGAAAAATGTCAGATACACTGTCAGATGCATATTACACTACGGAACTTAAAACACTAACTAATTCTTTATACGTCCGTAAAGGATGTGAAAACAATAATGTTGATAAAAACATTATTAAAACAGTTGCCGTATCAACGATATAACAATTATATATACATTTAATTCACATTGTACTAGTATTCTTGCATAAAACTTTCCTTTACTGGTTTTGCCGTGAACAAATTGGGAGAAAAACGCGCACAAGAGTAGACGTGACGAATATTACAAAACATTTTACTGAAAAAAGCACAACTGCTGGTTTTAACCTAATTTATCCTAAAATTTAATAAAAATCACATAAAACTAAATATTCAAATATTCCTTTTTTCTTTTTTTTTTTTTGATAATATGGTTCTTGACTTTGAAAGAAATTTCTGAAAGTCGCCTTTGTACATCGATAAAATACAATGATGTCACATCATACGTGCAGTTTCGAGTATCTTAAGGGGAAATGTGACAGTTGTGTGGATTTTTATAAAGGCAAAGAAGGAAACAATTTAACTAGCGGAGAGAATTTTCTTACACTTTGCATGATCATAGAGCATCAAAGTAGAAACAAATTTATGCAAAAAAATGGGGGTCACGGTGCTACTTTTTAGTTATCTGCCCTTGAATGCGAGCTTTTTGCTAATTGTAAACGACGTCGACGTCAAAGCTTTATTACACTAGTGTATTATCATTTTCATGTAATGGCTTTATTACACTCCCGCGACGTCAAACATGTGGTAAATAAAGATACAAGGTGGCTTTAGCGAATAAAATATTCATAAAATGTTATACGAAAACTTAATAGAATACATATTTAGACACCTCAGAAACACTAAGAAAATGCTTTAAATTGGCTTGGTTCATTAAAATGGTTTTTAGTTATTCTATGAGATTAGGATCGTAGAGTACTGACGTAAGACACAAGCCATTATTATAGCAATTATTGTCATTAGTCGTGCTGGTCAGGAACCATATCTGTAAACATATATCTTATCAGACGACATTTGTCATGCAAATTTTAATTATGTCTTCTGATAAATCGGTAAATCGGAACTTTGTCAAACAACACCCTGATCCCATATATCATAGCGGAAATATTCCATCAAGTCGGAGATCATTTGCAGAATTTATGGGTAAACACAGAGAGGATGGTAAAGAGTTATGGCATAAGAACGTCATCCTCATATTTCTCTCTCAGATAGCAGTCATTGTTATTAGAAAAAAAGACTTAATAATATCCGCACTTCAGTGCCATTAGCATCATACTTCTTCCAAATTGTTAAAATGTTGTTCAGAAAATGTCTGATTTGAGAGCAATTTGTCGAGAGATGATAGAGTTCTCACTTTTAATGTCGTTAATAATCTTATAATTAAGAAACTTAATATTTCGTCGTCCATTTCTCAAGAAATATTTTAGTTTAAAGAATATTCAGATGAAAAATCTAAAAATTATGACAGATCGAGATTTTATAATTTTCTGGTTGCTATTTACGCCTAAAATTCTTAATTTCTTTTTGTCTGCTCCTTAAATGAGTATAATAATATACTGAAATAGTATGATGGTTTGTTAAGGACATATGATAAAAATATTTTAGATGAAATTATTTCAACCTTGACATTCTAGTTTTATTGTTTATTAAAACAAAGACAAATATCAAACAGGGAATGCCACGTACCAAAATCGCAGCCTCCCCAAAACGAAACCTACAGCACGCAGACGTGCACACCACAAACACACACATACACATACGCGTGCACACACATAAATCCAACACACGAGGACAAAACGAACAAAGGAACACACACAAATACACACAAAGCCTACACAAGAGGACAAAACGAACAAACAAAGGAACACAGTGGGGCACCGCCTTGGAACGGTCAGTGGCAAAAACACCACTGGGGAGCTTAAACCGGTTTATTGTGCGCACCCAACCTCACTCTTACCCCCACCAACTGTTCCAAAGACACGGGACAATGTAAATAAAAGTAATCCCCTCCAGGTGAATCTCTAACACACGTAATGGAAACAAAAAGGCATGGCATGTAAAACACAAAAATGCTCGTGTATAAATATATAAAAAGCAAACCTTTAGAACCAAAACTGTATGTACTCAATGCCTTTTCAGAAGACAGAGCAACAAGAGAAACACCCTTAAGGGCCCGACGGAACAGGCCAGAAGACAGATATCAAAACAGTTCAGTCCTGGTAGGATTTAAAAACTGCTTATCATAGAGTCCTCCCCCTCTTCCGTCAGACACAATCAAAGAGGGAAGCGTTAGAGTCTCATTAAAAATCACAAATCCATGTACAAACATCATAACATTTAGTAAACATGTACTTTGCCTCTCGTTGGTAGAGCTATAAGAGACAACGAAAGACAGTAAAATATAATCCGTTTTAAATAACTGCAATATATGTTACATTGATTTAAGGCAATATGATTAAAGCATATCGCTGTAAAATCATCGTCAAATTTAAGGATGATTTGTCTCAAATATAACTGTGATAGAAATGTCAAGCAGTTCCTTTTGTAAGTAAATAAGTCCTCATATTTTTAAACTTTGATCTACCAAATTACATTATAATGTAAGATCCGCGTGCCGCAATACTAATTATTCATCGTCCTTTCATAACTATCATACTTTTCAACCAAACAACTCATTCATACAGGACCATCTCGATTAAACATTCATTCATAAATATGAATTCATTTTGACAGTATGTATCTGTGACATTTTTAAAATCAAATATGATGATTCGATTAAACGTGTATGTTTTCCATACCAAATATTGTACACGAACAGCTCACCTATATTCTTCCATGGTCAGACAAAATTTTCTTACAATCCGAGAACCAGAAGAAGGGTACAATTTGTATAATGTAAAGATAGAACGAATAATTTACCTATTATGAATCATTTACCTGTTATGATCCATTGATCAACAAATAATCAAGGCCTTCGAGTGGTTTGTCGTCTAATTTATCACGGTCCAGAGTTCAAAGAGGGCGTTAACCCTACTGGTTTAACATCTAAGCATCTGAATGATGAACCGTGGTAAATTAGACGATAAACCACAATAAAGCCTTGATTGTTTTCATTCTTACATGTTCCTTGAAATATTTTGTAAAAATTATGCTTGGCTTCATTTATACGAGTAGTAATGAGCCGGACGTCATGCGGCAATTGTCGTTATAATTGACCTTAAAATGCTCCCTTACCGGTCAGCGCGTCAACCGTGGTTTATCGCAGAATATACAGAATATTTTTTTACTTAAAACAAACATGTATATATATAAGATATCTTGACTTGATGGGTGCATTATTGCATTATGATCCCACATTGTTAGGAATGTCACAGAATAGTACTTTAAAGACAATTTGCTTTTCAGCGCTATTTAAGGAAAGCAATAAATTTGCCATTACCCACCTTAAAAGTCAATAAACAAAAGAGTATAAACTTGGTAAGGCGGGTTTTACCGCATTATGATTCCACATTTTATGACGAAGCGTAGGTTTATTAAAAGCAATAGCACTTTAAGGACATGTTCAAGTGCAAAAAAGGCAGTTTTTTGTCAAATTTAAAGTCAGAATTATTGAACCTTGTTCATGACCCTAACAACCTGTTTTGAAGTTCAATGCAATACCTTCATAAATCATCAAAACCTGTATGAGTATAGATTCGACTCAGTTTTAAATGAATTATACTGACAATGGTGTTCCTTTAACTACAGAAAATGCGATAGTGTTTAGAAAAACTTGTTTTAGCTTCAATGATATATTCAAAGCACGTTTTCACAAATTTGTTCTGGTTTCTAAGACTGTTCTAATTTCCTACAATAACCGATCCATTATCATCATTGTCAAGAGGAAACACTATTAGAAGTGCAGTCACAATAAATTCCAATCAGTTTCTTTTAGAGTAAGTATTATAACTCCTCGGTAAATAAAGAATTTATATCTAAATTATGCCAATCCTTAGCGATAAAGTGCCTTAAACGACTTAAGTATTAACAATTTAGACCAAAAGTATGTAATAATTTTCAGGAGAGCACATTATCATTCAATGTCTCCTTTTAAACTTACTCAAATTGAAACTTAACATGTGTGTAGGAATATTTGTATACTGTCAATGCCGTCATGATTTAAAAAAGTCTCAAGTTTCAATTTGCAAATTTAATGACAATTGGTATAATACACATCCTTTGTCATATGCAAACAAACATTAATTGCAAAGGCATACATACATACATGCATCAACATTTAAACGATAAAGGTTATTATAAGTGACATGACAATACACATTTCAAAAAACAGTCATATTTTTTTAAATATATTGTTTCTTAAATTATAAGCATCTTTAATATATTTTGCCAAGTTGTAATATTTCTTGTTCTGATTTAGCAATTTTTAACAATCGAGTCCTGCACCAACATGATCACACCCAGCACTTAAAATATGATTTCTTTCATTTAACGTCGCTTTATGTCATTGAAACAAGCCCGATAAGATTTCGAGCCTACAGAACAAGTGGATAAGAACAGACGTAAAAGAAGACATCTTGATATACATTATTAAGATGTTTCCATGGCAACAAAAAATATCAGTCATCATTACAGGTAATTCTCAGTGTCATACTAATTAAATGAACATAATTATTATATTAAGAATTTAGATATTTAATTGGGTATCACCTTCAAAATATTCTTCAACTGACCCTATAGCCTAGTGGACAAAACTCGAAACAGATGATCTTTATCATATCTGTAGGGATACCCTCCAGATCATTGATTTCTTTCTCGCCTTTTTCAGTTTAATTTATATTGTTCTTGTGAAATATCTTTTGAATCGGTTTTACTATTTTTTTAATTACGTTACAACATACAAATTTCTAGGTTTTGCAAAAATACAAGAAAAGCAATGATCTTGATTTATTTTTCAATATTTATATATATAGTCACTAATATAGGTTTTGTCGTGGAATTACAAAACTTTCTTGAATTGATGTTTAGGGTAGTGTTCTTGTTAGACTAAAATATTTCAGAAAAAAACATAAACAGAAAATATAAACAATGAAGGATGTGTGTGTGTTTTATTACACATGAAAAGGACAATTGAGATGTATAGGTTATAAGTTAAATACAGCAGTTTTAAGATATTGATTTCAAGCAAGCGTCAGCGAAGCGAGAAATTAATATCTTAAAACTGCTGTATGCTTACAGTTAGTCCCTACTTAGGTACACTGTTATTAGGCGGAGTCTATATAATCGTAACATTTAACAATTAAATTTAATACATACCTTTGATGTGACAACTGTATATGTAACAGAATGGCCAGAGTTCAACGAAATGGTGCAAGTCCATTGGCAGAGCAACTTGGGCAATTCAAAACTAAGGTGTCGTGACTGTGTCTGGAAGTTTATTTATTTTTGCGAATTTATGTGTCTGGACAAAAACAAAGTTTTAACATTATATCAAAATACCAGGTAGATATTTAGTGCTTAGATCAGCAATTCTCAACATTTTTATAAGATATATTCAATAAACGAACATCAAATGTCGTGTTCAGTAATATAAATGGATATCCGATAGGCTTTGCTGTAAAGATGCTTTTGAAGTTAGAAACAGATCGCATCTCTCCGTTGATAAATCTGCAGGACTTCATATTGAGATACGATACTCGAGTCAGATGTAATTAAATATTTACTAGTTTTTATTTTGTATGGATGCCAAATTTATGAAGTTATAAATTTGCATGAAATTTGTAAGTGAACCAATTAATTGCTTATTTAAGTTTTTTTCTATCTAAATCTTGGAAATATTTCGTATTACTATTATGATTTAATTAAATAAGCTAATCTAGGGACCTTTATCTTTCTACATCCGTAAACGTATTATTGTTAAAAGTTCACTAAAACAAAATGCATTCGTTGTACTTTTATTGCAGCAGTCGTTTCCTCTCTATAGCTGCTGTAACCTTTTTCAGTATATAATGTCTCGAAGGGAAATAAGGTAGAATATGTTGCAGACAATGCATGTCATAATGTCAAGCGATAAACAAAGGGTGTGCTGCTTTCCGCGAATTTATGTTTTCCTTTACCCTCATTAATATCGTAGTCTGGGAGTTATGAGTAATGATCACTATATGTGTTCATAATAATTAGTTGATAAAGTTTCTTTTCAGACATTACACTCATTAGGTATTGGAAATGAAATGCCGCATGACACGCTCAAATGCCATTTTTCATACTTATATACATAAGTTCAAGCCACTTCCACAACAGTTTTTATGATAGTCTTAAATTAGATCTCAATAATAATTTACAGCATTTACACGTGGTTTTCATTTAGCTAACCATATTAATGATGTAGAATACCTTGTCAACAGTGCAGATTCAAATTTATTGGACCATCGGGTGGTTTATTGCTTGCAATACTACAGTTCATTTAGATGTGAAGCAAAATGCATAATAAGCAAGTATCTGATTACAAATTCTGTATAATTTTGTTGGGGGTTTGCTCTGTCTAACAGATCGTTTGTTTATAATGTTAATAGTGGTTTTTTAATGCTGTTAGTATTTTCTACACGGGGAAGGAATGAATTTATGATTCGAAGTCAACAGTGGACGTTTAAAAAATTTGATCCGATTCGGTCGGGCGTATCGCCAGTGTTATACTTTAATAAGCGTCTGTTCTTTTGATCGCGGGTGATCCAAGTCAGCAAAGTGCTTCAATACGATAACGGCGATTAACGCGGTGATATGAGACTACGCGAGATTATCTCCTGTTGCGATTCTGTGTATTTTATACTTCTTTGCTCTAAAAGAGTATACTCGCGTATACTTTGCTTATAGCTCAACTTGCTTGAGAGACCACTTGCATTAAGAGACCACTTTCTCAGTTCCCTTTTTTGTAAATAAAGAACAAATTATGTTTTAAGAGACCAGTTGTGTTAAGAGACCACTTTTTGTCCTTCTCTTGGGTGGTCTCTTAATGCAAGTTGTTCTGTCCAATAGAAAAAATTGGAACTCCACAGATCGCTCACACGACAAGACTGAAAATGCTAACACGGTCGGTTTGATTGAGCACGTTCATGGACGTTGGTGGACATGAGTTTTATCCCATGCGTTTTCTTTCATATTTATTGTAGTGACCACTTCTATAAGAATCTTTTAATGACTTTTACTGACTGAAGGTGCAGATAGAAATATCGGACTCGAGGGTAAGGGAGTAGACTAGCATCAGTCGTTAGAGTAATAAAATGTAAAGCACTTGGCTATAAAATCAATCCTCTTTGATAGCAATTTCTGAAAAAAAAAATACAATATATCTAACCTCTGACTCTAATGAGCCTAGAAAGAAAATGGTTTATTCATAAAATATTACTGTCAGTATGAAGAAAGAATAAACTTTATTACAGATAACTTGATCTCAACAGACTTTGTAAGTCTAGTAACAGAGCATCTGTCAAGTTTCCGCAAAAACAGATACATGCGTGCCAAACATATTCATCCACACCTAAGACCAGTTATAGATTCATTTTGTTACATACTATATTCTTCAAAGAAATGAAGGAATAAAATCAATCGAGTGTGTTTCTCTTAATCCATATTGTATCATACATGGATTCATGCATTCATTCATTAACAATTACAGCACATGAGTCAATCTTACAACCTGGCGTGAAATACAAGTTTTTTAAGCGAATAGGAAAATCCTGCCCGGCATTCAAGATTTTTTTTTTGTCTGAAATTCGTTGAGGATTGATCGCTTACAAAAATTCATAGACGATTACGACGAATATAAATAGGAGTTGAGAATTCTAAATTCAGAAAAAAAGTATTATATCATATAGTTGCGCATATATTCCATAACGGAGGGAGGCAATTACTCAAGATGATGACGATTACTTTATTAGGACTTGTTCTTGTTAATTCATAGATGTCTGCGCCTATAAATGTGAGGTGGCGAAGTTATCTATGCCCTTTGAATATGTTCTCAGGTATGAGGCACGTTTTTGTTGTATTATTAGATAAATATTTCTATTCTTAGCATTTATTCAGCCTAACTAAATTTTCAGTGAAATACAATGCTTTAACAAAAAGAAGCGTAGACACCCTGTGATATAGCAAATTGACAAACTTTCACAGGTAATAGATGGGAGTGGTAAAACTTTCAATATATGTTCATGTGTGTGAACATTATATTGCCGCGATTGAATTAGTTCCATTTAATTACTCTTCAACAAATATATCAATTGAAATATATGATATAACCTTACATGTGAGCACGCCGTGTGGGTGTTTGGTTCTAGGCGATTGTATTACGCTTGAGGTGCAAAAAAAAAATGGTAACACGATGCTTACTTACTTCTAGCATATATCAGTAAGTTATTCCCTAAAATTGTTTATAGTACTTTAAACATGTGCAGATGTCGAGTTATGCTCAAGCCGTGGCTAGAGGGCGAGGACGGTTGCATGCATTTCCGCTACCGTCCATGAACAAGCTTAATCAAACTGAACCTGCATCATTTTCATATTGGTCGTGTTGGGCGACCTGCGGAGATTTTTTTCTGGGGCCTCTGTGGCAGTTAAGGTCGCTGACTTCAAACCACTTGCCCCTCACCGATTTAGGTTCGAGCCTCACTCGGGGACTTGAATTTTTCATGTGAGGAAGCCACCCAGCTGGCGTACGGAAGGTCGGTGGTTCTACCCAGGTGCCCGCTCGTGATGGAATTATGCACGGAGGGGCACCTGGGGGCTTCCTCCTCCATCACAGCTGGAAAGTTGCCATATGACATAATTGTGCCGGTGCGACGTTAAACCCAACAAAAACAAAACAAAATTTTCTTTTTCTATTGAAACATCTAATAGATCAGCAGCGTATATTGCATCCAACTGTGACTTGAATTTAATATCGGACCGCCATAATTCCTTAAAGCAAAAAGGTATAAGTCTATCTTAGTTTTTTAGTGTTGTAACTCAAAAATCAATTTCTGTATCAAAACACAGAATTCTTATTTTATTATTATCAAATTGTACAACTCTTTCAGATTACAAAAACAAAACGTATAAGAAAAGGTAAAATGAGTTTTTATTACTTAAATCTGGTGACAATTGCCATTAATGTTTCTTTTACTATTTTACATTTAGAACAAATCATTCAAAACAATGAAAATAATGGAATGTGCAGTAATGTAACACTACAAATCGTTGTCAGTGTAGCTGTTTAACTTTTTCTTTGCAAAGCCATAACATATTTTTTCACAGATATTGCCCATTAAGAGTTATGAGGGCCGAGCTCGTCGAGTAAAAAACGAACATTCTTTATATGTAATAAGCTATATGGACCAGTGCTTCGAAGCTTGGTAGGTGTTGTGCAAATTTTTAATTGTTCGTTTTTGAGTTAAGTGTCATTTTCATACCACATTTCAGTTATGTAAAAGTAATGGAACAAACTCACGACCCCGTGATCGGTAGATCTGCGATCTCTCTACTAACCTAACAGGGCGGACAGGTTCCATAGATAATATGAACGTTATTTCAGAGTATTTCCATAACCAGTTTTGCAATAAAAAATTATCTATAAACCCTGACGAAAAGCTGGCGAAGAATTAAGAGAATATGGCGGAACATTTACCCAATAAAATCTGAAAAGTAGATCCCTCGGAAGCACCAAAAACAAGGCAAACAGCGAAAATTGCAGACTCGGTTTGATTGAGTCTGTTCATGAGCAGTAATTAAGAAATAATTTCACGTCGTACAAATAATTTCACTCGGGCTGCGCCCTCGTGAAATTATTACGCCCGACGTATAACCACCCATCGTGCATAAATGGTTTTAAAACACACTTTTGCTATAAATTATTTCGATTCTAATATGCCCTTAACCTAAAACAGTAGATAAAATATGGTAGCGCTCTTTCTTGGTCGCAACAAAAACTTTGACGTCACCGCACGTTAACGTGACGTCATTCTAGCGTAAGCGTGTTCTAACAGAGACAAGCATATTAGAATGGAAAATGCAACACTGCCAAGTCTCGATGCAAAATTTGGAGATTATACAATATGGAAAGTAGGCAGCCCATTTTAAATATTTCGATACATGTAAAATTATAGGTCCTATAGATAAAAAGAACTGGCAGTAGCCTTTGACTGATTTGCAATAATATGTTGTTCCAACTGTATAGTGTGTATGTGCTAACTTTAAGTGCGTATAAATAAATTCCACAGAATATTATACAACAAGGATAAAGCTTATGGCGAGGCATTATATCTAGAAAAGAACAATCAAATGAAGGATGCACTGGTAAAAACGAGCTTTGTGTCAACAATAATATAATACTCAATGTATAAATGAAGCTGATAATTAATAATCTTTGTGTTCATTTTTCTTTTCAGCATGTGGCCTTTGGGACAAAGATTTTCATTTCTTATTTTGAATGAAGTCGCTTTCAGCGTGCAGTTTCTTTAGGACCAGAGATCAGAATACTATTATTACGCCGACCCAAGAGAACTGTGGCCAGTCATAAACAGAAATCAGTAATCTGGCCCAGTTATTTAAAAGAACCCTACAAATTAAATGGTTTCATTTATGTTTTCAAATGCACAGACACTCATAAACACCTTATAAAAATGACAGTCTTACTTATAGCACACACAATGTTTTATCTTGCCGTCAGTTATAATTAAAAGTAAAAAATGTCTACGAAAGTCTAGTAATTTATAAAGAGTTAATACACAGGAGATATTATTATTGTATGTCCTAAAACAAAATTTTCAATTTGCTCAAGGTTTTATGAATCATTTTGTTTAAAAAGTAATATGTAAACTTCAACAACAATATATGTTGAAAGTCTACATGCATTTATAAATTTTGTTTCATTTTTTAGTTTTAGATTTCCAACAGCAAACCAAAAGGACTGAACATATGTCAACCATATTTTCATTGTTCCATTATGACAGACTATTCTCAAAACGTAAGTGTGACGTCATCAAAACGTAACTGTGACGTCAAGTTAACCTAACCTTTTACGTTATTCTTGGATTTATGAGAATTAAAAGATCAGATGTATCAGGAACGAACTCAGTTTCACGGGAAATTTATTCAGTACATAAATATACTTGTATTCAATACAAATATTAGTAGTACATAACTGATTGTAAATCTAAACTGCTTTTCCAGTATGATGATAGATATTAGTTTATTAACATTGTTGAAAGTTATTTAATTTGTTTCATCTAGCTACCCCGATTAACTTTCCTGTTCTTCATGAAATGTCGAATGAGTCTGTCGTTCAGAATTTGACGTCAGGTGAATAACAAACTCGTTTATGGTGAGATTAAATTACTTTCCTATCTAAATAAGATTTCGAACATACAATATTGCAAATAACTGCAGATTTTTTGTACTCTACATAGACGGAAGTAAATCATGAAGACAGAAATCAGTGTCAGATTACCTCACTTTAGTGCATCGATTAATAGTTACATCTTTTTCAAATATAATACAGTCTGATAAAATGACTTGTCTATACTGTAGAACTGCAATATTAAAAGAGGTTTTGCAATGGATATTAAGACAGTTTATTGCAGTAAATATATACGCACAAGAAACCTTGGCTACTACGAAACATTCAAGAGGGAAAGAGGTTCTACAGAATGCGTTCGTTTGTTTAAATTCCTACGCAATATGATGTATTAATCACGTGAATGAACCTGTCATATTACGTTACGTCTTTTAGACGTTAGGTAATTTTCGTTTTACATGTTTATTTCGTAGAAGTCATAGCGCCGAAATGGCGAGAAAATACACTATAGAATTACTGTTACTATCGTACTGATGTTGATTTTTTTCAGTATCATATAAAATGCATTTAGATAAAAATGAAAACATCAAGTGTCAGTTTTAAGAAATACTTTTTTTTTTGTTTATTCTTGCCATCTTTACAAATTGTAAATTATGTATGTTTGATGTTATGTACGTTTTAGTAAACATTTTTTTCACTGTAGTAAACATGATGTCATAGAGGCTGCTACTTCACCTTATGTACCAGCTAAAATATCTTACACCAGCAAAAGCAGTTTACAAATACGTGTACCACAGTAAAACGACATAAAATCCTTCATAAATTTAACAACGTGAATAAATTTTCATCAAAAAAAAAGGCGAAAGACAATAAGTTAAAATACTCCTTTTGTTGAAATATAAGATCTCTGAAAAATAACAAATTTTAAAGGTTCTATGAAAGGAAAGTCTCACCATCAAAATATTAAAGAATTCTTTTAAATAGACTTACAAAGTCTGTTGTGATCAAAGTAATCTGTAATAAAGTTTATTTCTTTCTTCGTAATGACACCGATAATTTCTAAGAAAACCTTTTTCTCTCTAGACTCATCTAGAGTCAGAGATAAGAGATATTGTTTTTTTTTTTACAGAAAGTGCTATTTGAGAGGATTTAATGGCAGTGATATTTATTTTAAAGGACTCTAACGACTGATGCCAGTCTACCTTTTATACCGAAAGGAGATATTTCTAGAATCACACGTTCCAGTCTGCAAACGGTGTAATAGGACTATTATAAAGCCATGTTGTAACCGGCTTAAGTGTGAATCTAACTGCATCATTGCAAGACCAATGTACTGTTTGAATGACACACTGATTGATGCATGGAACATCGAGACGCGATTATAAGGTCATTTGTGACGTCATCACTTATGCAAGTTATTACATAATACGTTGTATTTCGTATTAGATTAAATATGAACACATGGCTTTCTGTTCCTTTGTGAAATGCGAAACAAAAACCTCGTAGGTATGCTATAGGATTATTTTTTATGCTTCGTGTTAGATAAATTTGTGCGTTAAAAGGAAATATTACAAATGTATGAATAACAGTAAAAAAATCCTTGTATTGACAAGTAAATAATTTTCCATTTTTCAATTTTTTTAATTTTCTAACGATTTTGCTCCCGGCATCAAACTTTTCGTAAATATCTTTTTTTATCAAATTTTGAATCGAAACCACGATCATCGTATAGCAATTGATGTAACTAAGAAAATAAGTGCTAGCTCATGTTTCGTTTCGAAACAATAATGGTATCACCGTAATGGTATTACTGTTATCTGATTCGGCATTGATGCAACCCTGAAATATGCGTATGAATACAACTGGTACAATGAACAAACACGTCAATGTTTGAGCGTCTCAATTCAACCAATTTGCTTGAAAAAATACATATTAGAATTATGATAAAATGGCTTATCAGATCCCCTTCCTAAATTCCAGTTTGTTTAGTTCTGCCCATTGTTTCCTCGTTTAGGGCAAACTCAATATTTTAACTGGGGACCATACGCCGCTTATCATGGAATTATACGCTAGTGCATCATTGAAAAAAAAACAAGGACAAATTTCAGACATTGAAGGTTCCATGTGCACCGCCGTATGAACACATCTGAGGATGTCTCTAAATTGTTTTTGTACTTGTAGCCTGTGTAAATGTTGAGTTCTGCTCAACCCCGGGGCTAGAGGGCATGGGCGGTAGCATGCATTTCCACTACCGTCCATAAACAGCCTCAGTCAAACCAAGCCTGCAACATTTTCGTTTTTGTCGAGTTGAGCGACCTGTGGAGTTTCAACTTTTTCTATTTCATATGAGTAGGTCAACAATAAAACCTACGACTGAGTGGATCGTATAGCTAACATACGATACACCAGAATATCTGTAGTCAAATATTTTTTTAGTATCAAGTGTTTTCATATTTTATATTCTTCGGAAGGAGAAGCTAACTTTGATCGGAGAATCTAATTTCCATCGGAGAACCTTACTTCGCTGGAATACCTAACTTTGGCTGAGAAACCTTACTTCGATCGGAACACTTGATTTCGATGGGAGGACCTGACTTTGGTTGGACTGAACCCTTGGCCTATTGACTGGGCTTTCATTTCCATCGGAGAACCTTACTTCGCAGGGAGACCTAACTTTGGTTATGGAACCTTACTTCGATCGGAACGGTTGACCTGACTTTGATTGGACTGAACCCATGACCTTTTGATTGGACTGAACCCGTGTCCTTTTGATCGGACATAACCCGTGACCTTTTCATTGAACTGAACCCGTGACCTTTTGATCGGACTGAACCCGTGACCTTTTGATTGGACTGAACCCGTGACCTTTTGATCGGACTAAACACGTGACCTTTTGATTGGACTGAACCCGTAACCTTTTGATCGGACTGAACCCGTGACCTTTTGATTGGCTTTCTTGAAATCCATCTACATTTGTACTGAGCAATCCTTGTTGGACGGATTTGTCTATTGTTTCGGTTTCTAGATATTCTTAACATTAGACATTTACTTTTAGCATTGAATGAACAATACCGGAGATACAAGAGAAAAATACCCGTTTTCCGCAAAATTGGCAAAATATAAAAAAAAAACGCAATGTATAATTCTATTAACTCGGATATTTCAAAACTTCAGCATATTCTAAGAAAATCCGGCAGATAAAAATGATAGAGTCGTATGCATAATGTTTTTGTCACTAGTAAAATGATTTGAGTGTTTATTTTTAAGACATTTGCACAAACAAAAATGCTGGAAAGTAAGAAATGTTACGTTTTTTATAGATGTACATTTGGGATGACATTTACAAATTGAATGATGTTCCTTACCGAATCCGTATTCAGGTTTTATTCTATGTTATCTGGATAACTGACATTACACTATGACTTCCGGTTTATCAAACATGCAGAATTACCTTAACCAAAGAAGTATAAAATACATTATTTTTATAGCTCTTTGCCTTAACGTAATTCCTGAAATGTATGTACATGATAATACGTTTCCTACCTTTGAATATAATTATGTCCTCGTTTCTTAAATATCACTATAGTTTGCGAAACATTTGTTAACTTTAAATCAATCTTTTTACACAATTCATCCGTTCTCAAACAAGGAATCTTTATGCGTTATACATGTGTTTTCAATATTATTTTAGCTAACTTGCAGTTATTGTCTTTCTCACAGCCAGGTAAGTTAATTTTAGAAATTTCACTTTCTTAAATTGGTTTCGTTGGCGTCTGTCATGCCATGTCTGTTTTGTCTGTGAAATTAATATTAATTTCCTGATGATGCTTTGGTACACCAAATACATCATCACTCCTGGGATTTAGTTCAAAGATTATTAATAATATTGAATTTAATGGAAGCTGCAGGATATAAAACTATATCTGACCAATATTGACGGCTTTTATAACTTGAAAAATTGTTATTACAAAAATGTAAATGATAATATTCTATATCAGGTGCAATACATCGAGACATCAAAGGCCGTGCGGCATTATATATTGATTACATATTATTTGAAGCCTTTCTCTATTTTACGATTTGTGCAGAGATAAAATTGAATTTTAAAGTGAAGAAAAAACACAATAACCCATCTTAATGTAGATGATTACTATAAGAGAAGTGTTTCGGTACAAACTTGGGATTCGAGGATTAATATGGTATGAGTATGCTATTGGTAAATTATGTTTTCATGCGAAAGAAACGTATTATATACCAAGACAGTGTTATTATACGATATTCATGCTGTCTCGGAAAATATCTACTTTTTATCAAACATATTTTATCTGTACTGAATCAGCTATACCATTTTACTTATTACCTAACCAAAACAAGATGATTTGAGCTAATGGTGGGAAGTGGAAATTACCACTTGCTTTTATTGAATTATGTTCTGTTTGGTTACACACGCAATATACAACCAATTCAATGTTATACTTTTTCTGGATGTGCAACTGCATAAGGCAAGGCAATATTTCACTAATTAGTGTGTATACTGGGTTATACAGGGGATATTTTGTCTGGAAAATAACTATATAAACAGAGATTCCCGTGCTCACGTGCTGTTAACATTCGCGTTCCGGGGCAAAGCGTAAATGTATTATTCAAAAGGAAATGACGCAACATGATCATTGGACCCTGACATTAATCTGCTTTCATGAGCATATAATGACATTGATGGACACTATTACCCACTTCTTATTACTTTTAACATTTTATGCTAGAATAGCGCTCACAAATTATTGTTTCGAAATGTAAAATCTGCAAAATTCCTCGGGACACGTTGGTTACCTCGCAGTATCGGGATCGGACACCAACCAGTCTCTCGGTATCATGCAGCTGTTATAACATAAAACATGCATTATCCCTGCAACGATAATGATGATACTGAAATATGATTTAAAGATCATCTACTGTATATATTTTCAATCTTCTGACACATTTTTCATTTTCAAAACATTGAATGTCACGCTAACTTGCCTGCGATCCCTAAACTTATCAAATACTTATCAATACCATATAAGGATATGCTCGATGCATATGTAGCCACAGTTATACTGCAATTCAATGCGATCACTATATTTATCAAACACTTATCAATACCATATGAGGATATGTCCGATGCACATGTAGCCACGGCTTTACTGCAATGGAATTTAATATACGTCTTTTAAAAAGTGGTCTTATAGGAGAGATCGTGTTTGTATACAAGTCCGTCGTATTTTCTATTTTCAGAACTGATAAGACAGTGATCGGGTGGGCAGACGCCGAACGTCCATGTTTTTTTGTAAACAGTGATGTTTTTAACGGCCTAAACTTTCTTAAAACCCAAATTATATCAATATTTTTTGATCAACGGTAAGGTTATAAAACAAGCAATTTATCAATTACTTTTAACTGTTATTTTGCAATAAAATAGATTAATTATGAACGCTTAACTTATAGTGATTTTCTAAAAGTTTTGAACATCTCTACGCCGCTATTAAAGTTATATGTCACCTAAAACGGTTATTCATTTAAAAAAGATATTTGAATACGAAAATATGAAAATTGTAAGTATTTCAAAACTTTTTAAATTTTGAAAATCCATAAAAGAGCGAAAAAAGTATTAAAAAATATTCCGATCCCATACAATAAACGGTGTAAAACATTGTATTGCCCACCAGATAAACAGATGTTAATGCGTGACGTCACGACTATCTCTCCTATAGCAGGATGGTCTTATTATCGAGCGAAATGTTTTTTTGCTAAAAATGTTTTGTAATATAAATATCTAGGTCATATTCAAACTGTTATTTTGAAAAAATATTTAAAAAAAAGGAATTTCCATAAAAATAAAATCTATAAAACAAATAAAATAGTGAAATTATTTATTATATGTATATAGATATATGCGTGTAATTTGTCTTACTAGAAACAAAATACATATGAAAATATTTAGCTTTGATGGATTCAAAAATACTGCAATGTATTGAGAATAATAGACTAAAATATATATTTTTTCATTATCTGACTATTGATCATTTTTTGGTATTTAAATCTTTTATTTTTCTACGCAACATACAAAGTGAACAAAGAAAAACAAGTTCATCTAACACAAAATAACTTTAATTGAAAAATTCTTTGCTTTTAATACGATATTAAATTACATCATTTTACGATACACAGGATTTGATTTCTTGTTTGTACCCCTGACTCAACAGACAAACCAGTGTAAAAAAAATAAAAAGTGGTATTATAATTGGAGTTTTAGGGTCATATGGGTTGTCGTTTAAAAGGTTTTTCGACCATTGAAATATAGAACAAATAATTTATGTTTCTGGAAAAAACATTGGTCTAAATAATGAGGTGATATTAATTCGAGACTGGTCTTAAGACGGGGCTCTACTTATACATATTTACAGATAAATACTAAGTTACAACTTCTTAAACGGTAATTTGTTCTAGCCGCTATTGTCTTTGAATTTATTTAAGAATCTCTTTGTTTACTGGCGAATGTGTTGTAAAGGATGACAAAATTTATAAGCGGATATAACTTTTATACTGTTTGTCAAATGTGATTTTAAAAGCAAGTTCAATTCTTGTCAAACACAGAGTAGTCCAATCAAGGCCAAACATTTACTCACGACTAAACTTGGTATACAAATATGAACTGTTGTATCTGTAAAGGACAATGCATTTATAAGCGAATATAGTTTTCATAGTGCTTGTCAAATGTGTGATTTTAATATGCAAGTTCAATATTTGTCAAACGTAGAGTACTCCCAATGAAGGCAAAACATTTACTCACGGCTGAATCGCGTATACAGATATGAATTGTGTTACCTGTAAAGGAAGTGAATATAATTTTCATAGTGTTTGTCACAAGGTGTGATTTTAAAAGGCAAGTTCAAGGCTTATCAAATGCGGAGCACTCAAGTCAAGGTGGTTAATTCACGTTAACATATATGAACTCTGTTACCTGTTTAAATGCAAAAGTATGGCTAGCTCACACATTTACATTATTTAAACCGCTGAACATCTATACCTAGCTTATACAGTGTCAAAGGGGTAAATTGTGTACGTAATGTTACTTTAGGACATTGTAACAATTCGTGTATTCGCTACGTTATGTTACCTTAGGACATTGTAACAATTCGTGTATTCACTAATTGCAAACCATCTTCCATCAACATCGGTAGTAATTTCATCAATAACGACAAGACATTAATGTTGACGATTAATTGCTCATTCGTATTCTACTCACGAACAATTGCCATCGCTAACATATCCGTTAAGCACTACTACAAAATCAATTACTTTCATGAAAATATGTTGTTTAACATCTTCAAGACAATCAAGTTCATGCTTTCTTTAGTGACTTAATACTGAAAATGTTTGCAGAGTCAAACTGGGATTGGGAAATTCAATTTATCTCTCCGAAGTCCTGTGTATGACCTTAACACCAGCTTCGAAATAAGTTCTTGCAATTTAACAATAATATGTAGGTCCACCATTACAAATAAATGAACACTCCTTTTGTCAAAACAGTTAATACTGTTGATAGATATTGGTAAAAATGATACCAAATTTGAGTTATGTAGAAAACATATCAGCAAATGCAGTTGTTCCCTCTTATTTTAAATACATGTGTATTTTTTCTCCGCTAGAAAAGAAACGCCATTACATTTATTGCCTTCATCTACTATCTTCTAATAATTGTTTTAAAATAGCTAATACGTCACTGATAAAGCAAAAGCTCACTTTGGTATTCAAATATAAACCTATTAGTCAGGTTAGTATCTTGTTACCAGTCTGGAGCGTGTTTTGTTTATTACTAATTCTAAACAGCGGCTTTCTTAAGAGTCACTAAGTTGAACTGAAAACACTTTTGTTCGCGTGTGGAAAGTACTGTAAATGGTTAAGTTACGTTCAGTTCTAAAAAGAAAGCTTGTTTCAAAATAGTCTTGTCTTGAACGTTAAATCGAGTCTGTGATGATTTAACTTGGCCGCATTCTTCTTCACACAGATGTTTTATTATTGTCATATTTTCCGGCCTTTTGAATCCATTTGGAATCCTACTTAAGCTAGATTTGGGTGTGTGATTGGTGTTTCACTTTATAGTACATGTTATGAGCAGACTCCATTAAAGCAGTCTGCTATTGTTGTGCTTGATTGGTCTCTGAACTTCAAAATCTATATTCTCCAGGTACCTATTTCAAACATGTTTTATATTTTGAACATAAACTTCAGTCGATGAGGAGCGTAAGACTACAATTTTTGTATTATAAATTAAATCATCAGTGGAAAAATCCATTAAACGATTCACATAAACTAAGACAGAACGTCTATCAATCACCAAATGAAGTATGGAGACAAAAACAATTAAAAGTGTCACATAATGCGTAAATAGCCTAGTCAAATACGGAGGAAAATTCACCGGATGATGGCAAATTTGCTGAGCTGTTTATTTTGACAACCACACATTGTATAGGCAATACCTTCTTGCTAATGCTATTAATGCTATTAAAGTGTAAGTTCTTTACAATTTAAATACACTAGGATGTTGTGTTTTCTTTTTATATGTTAGATATTATATTTCAACTTGTAAATTTGTTCTAGACTGACTTTCGAAATTCGTTCAACCGTGACATGCTGTTATTTTCGATGCAGATGATATATTTGAGATAAGCACGCATGAATGACATGTGCTCGTTCTTAAAACGTGAACATCCAGACATGCTATTATTATTTATTAAGTCTAAAATATCCTATGATCAATTTTAAATTTGCTGATGAAACATGAAAGTTCCCTTTATCTTAAATCATCTGCAAACAAGTCGCGTCTCTCAGTGTTATTGTGTGTTACTAGCAATGACGAAAGTCATATTCCTCTGCCACGGAAAATATGACAACCTAACAATACTTCGCATTTGCATACATTTTTATAAGTTATAAATTATTATAAAGTAAATATACAATATGCATTTGCAGTACAGATACGAACCAGTAGAGCGGCTGAAACACAAAAAAGTATTTTTACATACTATTTAAACAGCTGCAGAACTGTAACCGTTTCTGGCAATGAGTATCCGTAATTTATTAATGTCGTTAGACATAACAAAAAGCCAAATGTCAAATGTTTGGTCTATTCTATATTATGTTATAAATCCATAACGATCACTATAAATTTTAAGTAATTTGACGTCAAGGAACCTGGCTTATAGAGCAAGGCTATGTGGTTAAAGGAGAGCAATCAAATTTAAACAACATTGTACGACAGTTTTCAATTATCGTATATTATGTCAATAAAGATACAAATGGCATAGAGTTAAATCCTTATTACAAATATGTGTCTTGTTATCTTTTATAAAGTTTTGTAAATCCCCCTCCCACTCGCCACTTTAATCTGAAAGTCTTCATGAACCAGAATATCTTTTTCAATATAACTGTAGAGTTACATTTGCATTTAATAGATATTTTGATATTTGAAAATAATCGACACGTTTTATACCCGCGTGTACCTCCCGAATTCATTTATATCCTATCCATTCTGGATGCGCAACCAAGATACGCAAAGGGGGGTAATAAAACCCTGTTATTCTAATAAATTTCAGCTAAATATTTAACTGCCAGTGCAAATCTTTGAGTAAGGTAATACATTAGTTCCTACATTCATATCTTTCCTCAGGCAAAGTATTTTTATCAACATTTTATTTATTTATTTTGGCTGAAATAAGTTTAACTTGGTTGCGCAACCAGAATAGGAAAATCAAATTTTAAAGTCACTTCCAGTAAAATTCTAACGCGTATCTATGACGATTTCTATCTTATTCTTTTGTATCGTTGATGCATTAGCAAGTTAAAGCCGTATAAAACATGATTTTGAAGTCAGGTCAATGCTAAATATCTCAAGGTTCACATATCTTGATTGGCTACGACTTTTTACATACACCACGTCGTATATAAAGGGTACATGTATATTTATGGGCGATGCCCATGGAAAGATTGCGTTGTGACATGATGACTAAATGTTTGCTTTTTCAACAGCCACCATACGTTGACTATTTTTCATTTCAGAGATTTATCAATTCAAAAAAGCAGATGAACAAACGAGAAAACAAAATTTTAGATATACAGTAGAACTCGCAGTAAAGTAGCGTCTGTTTTGGAATGAAATGCATGGTTCTGTTTAAAGACATACCCATGCAGTCTTTAAGTACCATGTGGCGGCAGTAGAAATGCTCTCTCTCTATTTGGACTCAGTGTTGTTTTATTTTATGGTTCATTTGGAAGTACACTCGATCTTATTATAGTAACATAATTCAGTTTAAGTCGTTGCTAAGGGTGTGAAGAGTGTTGAACATTTCATTACTTCTGGCGAACAGATTGTATTTTAACAGTTAATTGCATACTTCAATTGAAAACTTTTATTAAAGAGCTTGATATTCGAGACAGTGTTTGCGGTTCCATTAGAGTTTCCGCACATTAGCGATAATACAATTATATTTCTACATCAAATTCCAAAGCCGTTGCGCAATTACATTTAGGTGTATTTAGCAACCATATCACCTAAAGTATAAAACAGCCTGTTTTAAAATCCTTCTTAGAAGCATACTGTCTGTGCTACAAATCTGATTTCCTTTATTGTATTCTTTTTTATCTATTTGCTTTTACTTAATTTGTAATGTAGACAAGTTCAGAACATAAAACACGGGAAACATGCATTAACTACAGTATAAAGTATGTAAACATCTAGACGCACTAAGAACAAATATTGAAATTTTTCAAAAGCATTTCTTGATCTAAAATAAATAAAGCCTATTAGAAGTTGAAACCTCTTTGGTAGTAACTACCTAACAGTGACTTTTATCACTGATGTACCTTTACATATATATATATCATTTGCCTATAGCGTATGCAGTATGTTCTAGCTATAGTTATGTTGCAACAATTTTAAGGGGAAAAAACATTGACAAATTGCTGCAATATAAGCCCGTCACAGCCAATTACTTTCCAATTTGAAACTATCTACTTATACATTAGACTAATTGCGATTTGTTTCTATTTCGACTGATGTGTCGTGACAGATGAAACCTCAACATTCTCGTTAGATTATAGTCTGCCATAGTGAATATGATAAGCTAATTCATTAACATATATCGAATAGATAAATTTCACAAAAC
The DNA here is from genome assembly GCF_021730395.1 of Mercenaria mercenaria. Classification (NCBI taxonomy): domain Eukaryota; kingdom Metazoa; phylum Mollusca; class Bivalvia; order Venerida; family Veneridae; genus Mercenaria; species Mercenaria mercenaria. Next base: position 3,675,512 of record NC_069370.1, on the reverse strand, counting down.
TTTTTACGCTACCTTTTGTTAAAAGTCACAGAAATAAACAGTTTGTTGCAAAAAGTCTAAACTGAGATAACAAAATATTCGTAAAGAACATTCTTTTACCTTTCAAATCCGAAAATTTGAAGAAATTATCTTCCCTATTTCAACACTTACAATGCTTTTAAGTTAGTCACCGAAGGCATTTAGAGACGTCACGAAAACAGTATGACGTCGTCGTGCATGGCGTGTATTTTGCATGTCATGTTTGTGACAAATTATGCGTATCACTAACTAAACATTATACATTATTATTATTATCATGTTGTTGTTGTTGTTGTTGTTATTATAGAATATTTAAAAACAGTTAAAAATGATTCTACTGAAAAATATCTTAACCTTTATTTTTGGTTTATCTATACACTTCTATTTTTCATGGTGAATGGGTGCTTTGGAATTTCGGTTGCCATGACAACACAGATAACATCTATTTGTAGAATGTGGTAGAATTTGATTTGCCTTGGATAATTGAATTACAATAAGCAAGTTTCTAATTTCTGCATGAATAAGAAAAGTAATGATTTTCCAGCATTTTAAACTATTTATTATGCAGTTACTATATAATGCCACTAACACAGGATTTCTCGTGAAACCACCCATTAAAACTTATAAATCATTTTTTTTGAAATTATGCTACTTAAAAGAAAACTAGATTTAAAAGTTAACAAGTATCTTTTAAATACTTGTTATACAGAAATTGAGAATTTTTATGAAGAATGGACCGTTTCAGCGAGATATTCGAGATGATGTTTACGGTTCCATTATCGTTCATTATCGCGTATTTTCCGCACATTAGCGATAATACAATTATATTTCTAAAGCAATTTCCAAAGATATTGCGCAATTAAATTTAGGGTCTTTAGTAGCCATGTCTCTCTTTGTGTGAACAAAAAAAAAACATTTGAAGTTAGTTCTGGAAGGTAATTGGCTGTGCTGCAGATTTCTTTGGGATTTTTTACTTGTTTTATACACATTCTTTTTTTCTTCTTTTTTTTCGACTTTGCTTTTACTTAATTTGCTATATGATCAATTTTTAGCATAAAAACAAAATTTATTAGCATTTAAAAAGCACCAACTACAGTACAAAGTGTGAAGTTGGTAAACCCGTATTCAGACACATATTAGACAAAGACAATTCATCAACGTTCCTTGATTAAATATGATATTATAATAAAAGCTTTTGGTTAGTAGTCGTGTTATAGTAAGGTCTATAACAATGCTCAGTCTTTCACGGATGCATCTTTAAAGAAATTTAGTAAATTGCAATAGTTGTGAATTAACACACAAATGTGTGGAATGTGCAATAACAAGTGTAAGAATGGTAAAAATCTAAATGTAAATTAAATGGTATTCAGAAAATAAATATAAAAAAAGCAGTTTGATTTATGTCAAACATAAAGTTCAAGAACATCTTAAAGGCTTCAAATCTCGTCAGCTGTGAACTTAATGAAGAATTGGATGTGAGTTTTGCACCAATATTGAACTGAACACAAAAAGATAATTCTTCGGATTTTTAAACGTGAAACCTTTAAAAATAACAATTCTTTTAAAATAGAAGTATTTTATCATAGTTTCCAGAAATATCATCTGTATGCTCAATTTGCAACGCGATAGTGTTTAATCATTAATTAGATTAATTTCAGATATGTTACAGTTTCAACCTGAAATAAAATCACGGTGTCTATCGCGTTTCCATAAGTTGAAGTACTTTACGAATAGGTATTCATTTTCACATACATAGTAGTTGCATACTTAGTGACAGAAGTTCGACAATCGCAGACACCTGTTAAGCTAAACCACTTTCTGTACAATGTAGCGTGAAGAATTCATGTTCTGTAATCGGAAACACTCTCATCGCTTCCTTAAAATGCAATATAGAAGGAGTTGTTCGGAAATCCTGGGTAAAATATCAAATGTTAGTGCATTATGTTGATATAAAATCAATCTACAATTCCAGCGAGAATTTTCCTCCGATTTGGTACAATACTCAAATGTGAAAATGGTACTTTGATACATAAATATTTATGTCAAAAGGTAATCCATCCAGGGGTTGCTAGCAAAATCACAGGCATGACAACTTGTATTTAGTCACAGCCATTAAACAACACCATTATCAACAACAGTAAACAATGAATAAGAAAAAGAGAAACAAACAGCTCAGCAATACAGTTCTATCGCTAGTGTTCATATTTTATTCAACGTCGAAAACAACATTCATTCATTCGACAAACATTCATAACACTATAAATATATTGTGTATATTCCGAAAATGTCTGTATTGTAAAGCTGTAGTTATAATGGGATAAAAACGATCCTTTCAATTTCATGTATCTGTATAAACATTCTGCTTTCGTCGTGTATATACTAGATACACAGTTCCCTACACTGAGCTATGCGACGTAAATGCGGAGGAAATCATAACAAAATCAAAATCAATCATTTAAGAGTCTAGTCTCATTTTCTATCTTCAAAATAGGTCCTGTTAAGCTCAAAAGCATCCAGTAATTCGACATAAGTCGGTTCATTTGATTTTTTATACTAAGCATTATCGTTCGTCCGCGACGTCACCATGGGAATCATTCCTGACAAAGCATTTGTATAATAGAATTTAGTGTCCTTCTAACAAATCGTCTTATCGCTTGGGAACAATCGTTTGTATGTATATAGTAAGAAGAATTTAAAGTACAGAGTTTGGCATTTTTTTCTTTATTTAAAGACAATAGGAGTTTAATTGCACTTATTATCTTTGAAATTCAGCTGCTAACAATGTAGATGTTGTACCTCTTCTCATATTTCAATCTTTTTTATAGAAGTGCGTTTGAATATTTTGTACGTACGTATATATTGCTAATTGACTTCTAAAGCCTTCCGTAAAAATACCAAGAAATATTATACCAAACAAAAACGCATAACATAAGTATATACTTATGCGTTTTTTGTTTTGTATGATATTCCATCACTGTGAATATATATAGAGAGGATATTTGTTTGTTTTAGTGTAAGATTGAAATATATTTCACCGAGTGAACACTATAATCCAATATTTTCACGATTGTAAATTATGGTGTTCACAAGTGAAATATATTTCGATCTTACACTGAAACAAACAAATTTTCTATTCATTTTATATATTTTAATGGTTTAAACAAAATTATATCTAGTTTGTCCGCGCAACGTCACGTGCAACGCAACGTGACGTCAGGATATCTTTGTAGAAAAACTGTAAATAGTTCTGTTACGTTTTCTGATTTCTTTTACATTTTATCATGATAAAATGTATATATTTATGATCCTGTTAGTATTTCTATATATCTATATCTTTACTGAAGTATACTTTGCAAGGAATTTTTTATTATTTATTATTCATATTCGTTCGCCCGTATCAGTGAAAAATAAAAATGATATTTCATTTCACTGATAAATTTCAGTATTTCACTGCATAAAATAAATATATTTATATATATGTAATGTATGTTGGGGGATGGGTGGAGGTAAGTGAGGCAAGGGATCAGATTCACACCAAATGTAGGTCACACAGCGACATTATAGCGGAGAAAGAGCGCACATCTGGTAGAACGACTTTCCGTATGCCAGCTAGATGGTTTCCTCGTATGAAGAACGGTTCATCCAAAAGAGGTTTCGAATCCATATTGATTCAAAGTCATCGACCTCAACTACTTGGCGACACAAGCCCCGTCATAAAATCAGTATTATGGCTTTAATAACTTATTTTTTTATTGTTTACAGGCATTAAATTGGAAAATTTTCTTCTTCTGCCATATTGTTCCTAATTAATAGCATTCATTAAACCGGAAAAAAATACTTATAACTCCAAGGCCATACAATTCAGCGAAAGGCCTCCAACAATGTCGGCGGCCTGAGGTACATGTGTTACAATATCATTATTAATTTTCACATATTGTCCGGCATGCAAATATGTATTTAAATATGTTAGCAGTAGTCAACTTATTATCCTTATACATATCTAATTACTCTAACTACATTGAAATAGTTAGCAGATCAGGTCAAACTTAAGGAATCACTGATTACCTTTAATTGCTGGTGTGTTTATTTGAGGTATATTTTGAAAATAGAATATCCGACAAAACTCACATTGTACGTGCTGTACTTACCTTTCGAAATATGAAAAACTAAGACGTTATTTGTAAACAAGCATTTGATACTTACTAAGAGTTTGCTTTGCACATGTTTTTTAATAAAACAAATGAGCCGTGCCATGAGAAAAACAACATAGTGGGTTTGCGACCAGCATGGATCCAGAGCAGCCTGCGCATCCGCCCAGTCTGGTCAGGATCCATGCTGTTCGCTTTTAAAGCCTACTGGAATTGGAGAAACTGTTAGCGAACAGCATGGATCCTGACCAGTCTGCGCGGATGCGCAAGCTGGTCTGGATCCATGCTGGTCGCAAACCCACTATGTTGGTTTTCTCATGGCGCGGCTCAAATGGTTAAAGCCATTAGAGTATGTGTTCGAAAAAAACATGTTTGATATACATTATACAATTGATACATAATGAGACAGTGTGTCTGACCTTTTAAATGTTGATAAGCATGGTAATAGGATGTAGATTTTGGGTTTATTCTGAGAAAAGTTGCTTGTTGTCATAGGAAACTATGCATTACTTAAAAAATGAAATATTTTCAAGACAATTTCTTTTCCAAAAATCAAACATAAAGATTCAATATGATTATCCACGACCGTTGAACGCTCCCTCCAAACAAAACATCCTATCGCAGTGCATGTATTGATGTGTTTGTTTGTTTTTTTGGGTTTAACGCCGTTTTTCAACAGTATTTCAGTTATGTAACGGCGGGCAGTTAACGTAACCAGTGTTCCTGGATTCTGTACCCGTACAAACCTGTTCTCCGCAAGTAACTGCCAACTTCCCCACATGAATCAGAGGTCGAGGACGAATGATTTCTGACACAATGTCTTTTATCAAATCGTCACGGAGAACATACGCCCCGCCCGGGGATCGAACTCGCGACCCCGAGATCAGTAGATCTACGCTCTCCCTATTGAGCTAAACGGGCGGGCTTGTATTGATGTGTAAACGATAGATATATTTACATCAACATATAAAGTTAAGCAAAATAATCAACAAGGACAACCCTAAACATATAAAGATGCACAGTTGGACACAGCTTTGGCATTACCATTTGCAAAAATTAAATTGCAAATAAGCTCTTACACTTAATCCGTCGTTATGTTCCAAAGGTATATAAGGGAAGGACAGTCTCTAATGTTGTCAGAACTTGTAGTCCGACCCTTTTGTGTTTTGATTATGTATGTTTGAATTGTAATTGTAATAACTTCATTTCAAAGAGCAATAAAATATGATTAAATCAAAGGTATATACTAGAGTAAATAAGATGTTAAGCATTATATTTCTGCATAATAAGTGGTTTGGTGGTAAGTCGGAAGCACTGCAAATACTTCCATAATATTATCCAGCACGCTCCTATTATCATCTCAAGCGTTCGTCACAAGACATGGCGCCGCTGATTTGAATGTAATGTAAACTAACTGATGAAAACTTCTGTTACGGAAAAGGTAAACAATTTTCGTTAAAGTCATATGCTAAAACAAAGCGAACTCCATTATCTTCCGCATTCCAAATACGTTAATCTTCACAAATCATTCACATAAAAATACATTCTAAATATCTTTAACCATGGTTATAAATATGTCTTTTGTGAGTTATTCTTACATTTCTTAAATGATATATTTAGAAACTTTTTAGTTTAGAGAAAAATACAAAACGTGAGACATTTTTCCAAACCTGGTGTTTGCATTAAAACATTTTAAACTGTATTGGAGTGAGGTGAACTTAAATAACTATGTTAACTTTACAGTTTCCGTCAATAAGATTATACTCCTTCCCAAAACGTTTTTGTTTCCATTCAGAAAAAAAACTTCAGAAAGATAAAATACAACGATATTACCAAACAGCATGTCTCTTAATACCCATAATGCGTTTAACGCTTTAAACGCCAAACTTGAGCAAAACCGAGCTGTTTTCAATTCACTAAACCCTAGAATGTGTACAGGTCCTTTCTATATACTATACAAAATCAACAACAGACACTGTTGTGCGATTTGCGAGACACATTTATTTTGCGATGACATATTTAAACATACAAGCCGTAGATACATGTGAATTAATCAAACACAAAATGTATACGTTTAAACAAACGATCTTTGAATATGTTTTACATGATATTCATAAAAGATTTCCAAAACGTGGTCGACTCGCCCAGGAAAAACCAGTGTCTGGAAACCTGTGCCCTTTTATCACATGTCTTTTACCACTGAATGTTGGGCTTCATCCTTGAAAGATCTTTTATGAACAATATGTCGGATAACTATTAACTCTAGATAAGTTACGTTTCCTCAACATTGAGGTTACAAATTATTGTGTAAATAAAGTAAGTATTACAATAATGTTCCTCTGATCTATAACATTGAATTTAAATTTAACGATGTCACCGCACAGAGTGAATCGCTAGAACTAATTTCTTACCGCCAAAAATCTTATTTATATCTGATCTCGAATCACTCGAGCATTCAAAACAGGTTTTGAAAGATAATAACGCTAGGACAAAGGTACTCCGCTATACGATGTAACGCGGAGTACAAAAATTACCAAAACTAATCTCAAAGGGTCAATTCTACTCTCATCTTTCAACCCACTTGTTGTTAATAATAGTGAATCGTTTCAATTAAAAGTGGAAATAATGTGATCTTCAAAGGTTCAGGCAATCTATTTGCCTTGGCAACACACATGGGTATCTGTAAATTATGTAAAAAATCTGTTTATTCTGTTGATGACAAGGTCAAGTCGAGGAGAAAGTTGTTGGAGTTTTGATTTACAGTACAACTTGTATTAAAAATCCTCAAAGAGAGGGGCGTACAATGATCTCTTAATACACAAACAAAAGAAACTGAAATAGTGGCTCTTAATGCATTTAGTATGGTCTCTGATATATATGTAAGAGTATTTTTGTCCGAGGTGTACACGAAATGACTTCGACATAATCAAGAAGATCGAACAGAGAGTACCATAAGGAGTATTTATTGCTGGTGTGGGAAAAGGGGGACTTGTATAATCTAGATAATCAAAAATCGCTTCCCAAAAAAGCAAACACATTTTAACTATGTAAAAAGAGATAACAAGAATACGGTAAGAGAAACTGAAATACATTCGTTGTAAAATACACGGTTAAAAGGAACTAAAGTGAATTCATCTTAAAATGTAAGATTAAAAGGATTTAATATACGGTGAAAAGGAACTGAAATGAATTCGTTGTGAATTATACGCTTAAAAGGAACTAAAGTGAATTCATCGTTTAACATACGATTAATAGGAATTTTACATACGGAAAAAAAGGGAATATATACGGTAAAAACAAACATGAATTCATTGAAAAATTACGTACGTTAAAATGAACTGAAATGACTTACGTGTAAAATATATGGTAAAATGACCATAATTAATTCGTAGAAAAATATACCGAAAAATGAACTAGAATGAATTCGTTGTATGTGCATGTTATTGTAAATAAAATGCTCTTATCATGTACAAGACTGGTTTTGAATAAGTATCACAACTGCTTGTGGGTAAGTTTTGAGATTTTGTTAGACATTTCTTCTAATAATAACCAAATACCAAGTTTCATTGTAAAGAAACATCATAAATCTTTTACGTATAAGGAATGACGCTTTTCACTTGTAATATATCATTCCAAATGTCAGATATACAATCGTTGAAACATAGAACGGAAAACATAGAATATTTTTGTGCATTATTTATTCGAAGGTATGTACATGTATGGCAAACATTAACTGCCTTAGTATGTTTCAATTAAGTTTGCAAACAGAAATAACTGTTTGAGCACAAATTGCCAACTGACAGGTAATGTCAGACACAAAAAAAATGACATTTCTTTTACTGTCATTTACATCCGAGAAAAAGTCACGATTTTCCAATCATCTGACGTAGATGCAAAGGCACAGAATAATTTATTGCAGGTTTAAAGTTTCAGTATTACAAGTATCAATATCATCAGTATCAATATCATGAAAACCTAATTCTTCCAAGAGAAAAGAAAATCAAGTTTGTTGATATATTCAAATATATAGTGCAATCAATGTTAAACTGAGAAGAATTTGACTGGCAAATGATCTGTGACATATATTAAAGCCTAAACGCTGTCCGTGGCCGTTTGACTTGCAGATGATTCTTAATCCTTAATGTGTTCATCTTGTAATTCGAAATACCAACAAATGTATTGAAGCGTAATTCAGCAAAATAGTTAATATTTTAGAACAAAATTTTGAATGCAAATATTACTTTCATCACATCCTTAAAGCTTTATTACTGAGTTATATGTATAAACAAAGAAATGAACCAGAAATTACTAATAAAATGTAAACGATCGCTCTGCGAAATTGTTGGATGTCAAAATAAATATTTAATTGGTCAAACATGTTAGTATATTAAATTGATAATTTATCATCGCATCAAATATTAATTGCATTTTTCATAGAAAACAAACATGACATGAAATAAGTACCTTCTAGTGTTGTCCTCAGTCCCTCTTGAATAAACGGATGATCTCCACGAGCACACCAGTTATATAGGTTCTGCCCTCCTACACCAGTGACTTAACTGCAAAACTTCGCTAGCGGGACAAGCGACTTGTATCGGAAAATTGCTGTAGAATTAAACTATATTTTTTCGACACCGATTTCAATTTGATCCTTTTACTGAATGTATAATGTTATTTGACAGGTATAATATTTCAGTAAGTTTTATCAGTTCATAACAATATGTTCGTAGACAAATACCTTGTCGTGAGATGATTCTGCATTGATTTTCTTACATCTATAACAAAAACATAATTAAATCCTTACTTGGTCGTTTTCTATCTAGAACAGATTTTATGAAAACATTAAAAGTCTGTAAAGCGATGCAAGGTTCATTAAAATAACTTTATCGTTACGCTAAATGTTTATTATTTTACTGCGAAAATCTCTTGCTATCCATGTATGTAAAGTATATCAACTAAACAGCATGGCTGTTGAGAAAAAAATTATATCTGTGAATATCTTTCAATAAACTGCGATGTGTCTTTCCTATATGGGGTAATGTAACATCCACCTGTACAAATGCTGTTGTTAATAATAGAGCAGCAAATTACTTTCTCAATGTTGGGGTTGATATATGATTGTGGTGGCATTGGTTGGAATCATGTAACATGTAGTTCTGGCAAGCAATTATAATTGATTGGTGTATGTTTAGCAATATGGATAAGTAAAAACTAAATACGAATAATATTTAGCTGATCACGTCGCAAGTTATGTGTAAGAACAAGAACTGCAATTACAGATTCATTAAGACGTTTTTATGTTGCATCTCACTTATACAAAGGCGAATTTTACCGTACAATAAGAAATTATGTTCAGGTGTACAGATGGGAAATGAGGGTACTAGTTTATAAAGCCTTCAAACGGAACAACATTGAGGCTGAACCTGTAAGAACATATTAAATTCATGCTGTCCTGTATTGGTACCATGCGAAATTCAGAAGTGGGTATAGAAGTTGGATGTGGTGAGCCAGTAATTGATCGAACCTGTTTTCATTGTAGTTCTGCTATCTATGGTGGAATTCAAGTATTATTGCATTGTCCTATGTACAACATACATCTTCCTCGTTTACATCAATGGTCTCTCGTCCAAGATCAAGTCCACAGCCCGATCGTTTGCTGATGAATGCCTTCTATACAAGATCATCAACACCAAGGAAGACACACGCCAGCTGCAAAAAGACCCTGACAACCTTGCGTCATGGGAGCATATTTGGCAGGTGGCATTCAATATCGACAGATGTGAAATTATACACTTCTCCAGAAAGAGACACCCTGCAATGGTCCTCTACAGCATTCACTGCATACAACTGAAAACTACAAACAACGCAAAATACCTTGGTGTTACCATATCCAACGGCCTTTCTTGGAAAAATTACATTGACAACATCACTATAAAGGCAAACTCCTCCGTGTCCTTCATCAAGAGAAACATCCGTTCTATCCTCCAGAGGGCCAAGGCCGCCAGTGTGTTCAAGACCTATGCCCGGCCAAATGTGGAGTATGCTTCATCAGTCTGGTCCCCTCACAACGAAGGACACGTCAACCAACTCGAGGTCGTCCAACAAAAAGCTGCTAGATTCGTGAAGAACAACTACAACCGAACTACATGTAGCAGCGTTACCAATATGCTCCGTGAGCTGAAGAAAGAACCCTACAAGATCTACGCAACTTCTCAAGGACTTCCATATTCAACAAGACCGCAAACAACCTTGTTGACATAACTCCTGACCCATCACTTCGTGAGGCCTTCAACCCGCATGGTAGTCTGTTCTTGGTATACTATGCAGACACTGCGCTACCAAAGACTCATCTGGAATTGAGGGACGCCATACCAGCATTTTTACAGCAAATGAAAGAGAAAACACCACAGGGATTTAGGTCGGGTGAATATGAAGGGTGCGACAATAGCCTGACCTGTTGAATCTGTAAATACTGCTGTACACTATTGCTCTTGTATGCAGATGCATAGTCAAGAATAAGGTACCATTTTGCGGGCAACGTTAACGTAATGTTTTTCAACTGATTTTAGAGTAGTGTCCCTGTAAAGTTTCCAGTTATAGATCTGCCGGGTGTGTTGGGTATTTGCACAATAGGACCTTTGTAGTTGATGAAAATTGTGTAAAGAACCCATTTGCAACTTTCTTGTGATTACTGGTCGATTTCCTAAGCCATTGTATATTGTTTACCCGCCTTTGATATTCGAAATAATATACCAATGTCTCATCCCCTATTAGAGGTTCATTAAATCTCATTTCATCTGTATTGTTATAGATTTTAGAAATTCTTTGCAAAATTGCCCCCTTTGGGCTTGGAGCCACCATGCTTACGATAAGAACTTTTGTGTTGTGTTAAAACGCTTTAAACTCAGCTATAACAAAAACCAATTAAGTTGAAATTTTCAATTGACATGCTTATTTCAACGCCTTGGACCATGAAAGAAACATGCATGATCTGTTATAGTTTCTACGGGAAGCTCGTTTTTCTCATGTTTTCTGAATTCTCATCGTATGGCCATTTATGGGATTTGTATTGAAAGAAAAACACCAAAAATAGACTTTCATCTTCAAAATTAATTCATTGGCAACCACGGCTTTGATTTCCAGTTTGGATAATTATAAATAAAAACAAATTACATAAATGGCCTAGCTCTCTGCTATTGACGATGTAATTCTTGTATAACTGCATTCTCCTTTGTACACTGACGAGATAAAGAAACGCCTCATTGAAATTTGGCGTTATTTTTTTCCTAACGCTTTTAATTGTTGTGAAATGTAGTAAATCTACATGTACTCTGACCGACAAACACAGTGAACAAAAACTCGCGCGATTTCATTCAGCCATTTGTTCACTTCATGTACCTGGTCATGATTTCCTCGTGCAGTCCGTGCATGTAAACCATGCGGTTTGATTGAACGATTTTTGCACATGTACATGTGTAATACGACACACAACCATATTTTCAGCTATTCTCTGAAAAAAACATTAGTTTTCGTAATGCCGAGGCTGAATTCTAAAGAGAGGGCTCAGGTTTTGGCTATGCTTGAATGTGGGCGAACGCAGGAACAAGTTGCTAGACGTTTTAACGTCTCTCGTTCGACAATTGTGCGTCTTATTCGACGTGTTAGAGACACGGGAACGTCTATCGATAGACCACGTTCAGGTAGACCGCGTGTAACGTCAATACGACAGGATAATTATATACGTCAACGTCATTTACGTGACAGATTTGTGACGGCGCAATCTACGTCACGTATAGTTGTAGGTAACCGTGGACGTCCAATTAGTCGACATACAGTGAGAAATCGACTCAGAGAACACGGAATTTCCTGTCATAGGCCCTACCGCGGTCTAATTCTAACGTTACGCCACCGTCAACAACGTCTTATTTGGGCCTGCAACCATCGCGGCCAGCGTTGGCAGAACGTAGTGTTCAGTGACGAGTCGCGTTTCAACTTGTGGAACGCCGACGGACGTATCCGTGTCTATAGACGACGCCATGAACGCTACGCAAACAATTGCGTTTTGGAGCACAATCGTTACGGTGGAGGTGGAGTAATAGTGTGGGCAGCAATCAACCATAGGTTTAAGTCCCAACTCTTCATTTGCCAAGGTAATCTCACAGCCAGGCGTTACATCGACCAGATATTACGTCATGTAGTTGTCCCTTTATTCCGTCAACGTCAAGGATTAGTCTATCAGCACGACAACGCGCGACCTCACGTTGCACGCGTCACCAGGGACTTTCTACAGGCTAGAAACATTAATGTTTTACCTTGGCCGGCGTGTTCACCGGACTGCAATCCGATTGAACACGCGTGGGATTATCTCGGACGGCGGTTACGCCAACGTCAACCCCAGCCAGCAAACGTCCGGGAACTGGAAGCAGCGCTGCACCAGGAGTGGGCCAGAATCCCACGGTATCTGTTACGCAACTGGTGCGGCTCTATGAGGCGTCGCCTTGCTGCTGTGGTTGCTAGCAGAGGTGGCCACACGCGCTACTGATTTTTCTAATGCAATTTCTCCGACCAGGCTATTAAAATTCAAGATTTAAGCATAATGCGACAATGAAATGATTTCTTATTGACCATAAATTCTTGTAAAGCATCTAATTTGCGAATGGAATTGTTCTTTTCTAATTTTGAATCACGGTTAACGAAAAATTGTATACCGAGTTTGAATGAGGCGTTTCTTTATCTCGTCAGTATACATGTAGTGGTGTTTTTTCCACTAACCGTTCCATTATGTTAATTTGATAGAGTCTCGTCCTTGTTTACTGTGTGTTTCGTTCTCTGTGTGTGCGTGCGTGCGGGCGTGCGTATGTGCTGGTCGTGTACATGCGTGCACTGCTTTGAATTACAGTTTGAGAAGGCTTGGGTTTCATTTTTGCATGGTATTAATTGCTATTGAAGTGCATATTTGATTTTCTCAGAAAACGTGAAGTTATGTTAACTTATGTTATCTTATCTTGTCTTCTCTCTAAAAGTGACTTATAAACAATACAACTTAAATGAAAAGTAAAAGCTGCGTAATTTTTATTTTGTGCATTTCATACTTAGATATCTGCGTAAGTTCCAGTTGATTTGTTAGACATTTTCCTACGATTCTATAAATCGACTTTTGTTGAATTGCGACAGTGATTTAAATATGCTTCTAATATACATGAAGGTAAATAAATTGAATTTTCTTAATTTTATTATGTATAGGTTAATAAATGGGAGAGCGGTGCCTTTGAGTGATAATGGCCCTGGCAAGGTGATAATAGCCCGAGGGCTATTATCTTCTTCCAGGGCCATTATCACTCAAAGGCACCGCTCTCCCATGTATTTACCTGTTTATTACATGTTTACCTATAATATAGTAAGATATGTTTTTTGTGTCATTTTTATGGGTACATGTACTTGCATCTTCTGGCATAATAAATTTCAGTTTTTCAGTTTATATATTAGAGCTTGATTCTATTTGTATAAGTCTATTTACTGTATAAAATCAAGTACCTGGATAGTAGTACTTTCTTGCTTATTGCATAATTTGGGGATAAAGATACGTTATTTCACGAAGAATACACAATGTTACGTTCAAGATGATAAAATAAAACGAAAATTTTCGCTGTTTTACCTCCATGAAACGCCATGACGTCATTTCTGTTTACGGACGTTAATTTCCCGCGCTAACGCCAGGGCCATTATCAATAATGGCCCCGGGGCTTATTAGGGGATGAAAATCCCCGAGACGGTAACGTCCGTATATAGTTATTCGTCTTTGTTGTGTGCATATACTGAGACAATTTTTTCGATGTTTTCCGGTTCCGGTTTATGTACACAACGCAGACTGGTTGTCTGCAAGAACATCCGAGCACCCCGAATCAGTCACAGAAATTAGTAAACCGCGCCAACATATTTCTTTTTCGTAATGTAAACTGTACATGCAACTGAAAATCACTTTTAAACAGTAAGGAAGGTTAAAGGCCGTCAAGTTTCTGCGTGGAGTGCAAACAAACAAAAAATCCTAAAGCCAGTGCGAGAACGCAGTGAATGACGTCACCGTCACGGCTTCCCATAAATTTTGTTAAGTATGATATTCGCTGTAAGAGGTATGACGACACTAGATGTAAACTTCACTGTCTAGAGCGAAGTTTCACTTTCTTTTGAGTGTTAAATATTTCTTCGTAAGTAGATATATAAAAGATAAATCCCCATGCTAGGCAGTGCCTTAGTTCATATTATGATAATGTGATAATGCATGACGCAATGCGATAATGGGATAATTTTCAGCATAAATTTGTTACTATTTATAGGTACTCATGTAATAAAATGATATAATACCATTTTTCATGATATCATTTTAATTTATCATTATTAAACATAAACGATTCCTTTGATATACGTATCTTCAATAGGTTTTCAGAAAGGGGATAAACTAGCTGCAATTATCTTATGTTGCAGTACAGTGTGTTAACCAAGATTAATTCTGAGAAAATTGGAAATAAAGAATATTCATTGTACTTCAGGTAGCCTGGGAAGCCGTTCATTATATTCGTGCTTTTGTCAGAAGAAATCGTACCGAATATTTATGCATTAAAGATCCCACTTAATTTGCGCTAATTAGTGTTAATTGGTATTCATCGAGTTTCTGATATCATCAGCCTATTGTCAATTTGCAGGTAGAAAAAAGTTAGAAATTGTCAGACTGGATTCCCAGGCTATACTTCAGGTATCACTTCTATAAAAACACTCTTGAGCTTCGCAACTCCGATATCTTTCTCAATAATTATCTTGCAGTACAGTAATAAATTTCCCATGATATTGGTTCCTGCAAAACTACCAAATGAAATGTCAAGTTTAGACTTAGAGCGGAAACACAGGTTATGCAGTATTAAAGAACTGCTTTCTCATGTGTTTATTTTAAGCTACACATGTATTTTATGAAATGAAAGAAATATAATAACTCTAAAAACAATATTAGCTTTAATAATAAAGTGTACACGTTTTCTGTTCTCTATATTTTTTCAACGCCATTAAAATGCAAAATTATACTGCACTACATTTTTATCATTTTTAAGAAGCCAGCAGGCTAATGTCAGTGTAAAAATATTTTTAAACAAAATTTTAACTATAGAAATGTGTCATAACACGTGTAAAGATATCTGAAATATTCAAATAAAATGTATAATAAGACAGAAAAAATGGAAACTCCAAAGGACGGCTAACACAAAAAGAAATGAAACTGTTACAGGCTCGGTTTGATATAGCCTGTGCATGGTGGAAATGCATGCTGTCGCGACCTCTAGTCCCGGATTGAACAGAACCCAACAACTGCACGTGTTAAAATACCGAAGTACAATTAGAGATAACGTCAGATGTCACGGCGAAGCACATGAACCATTGCTTGGATAAACAATTTTTGATAACAATGGGAGTTGCTATTTTGAATTATACCTAACCAAACATTACAGCTGCCAATGAAGGAGTTTTGAAAATGAAATTCCCTGTATCTGTAATAATTCAGAAACATTTATTTTTCAATTTTAGCTTGATTCACCAAAGGCTAATAAAACATATGGCGTCAAGTCGTTTGTTAAGTCTAACAATAACATTGCACGTTATTCGTGTAATTTTACTTAGCTTTGGTGCACATACTAAATGTAACAATGTTTCTCTTACAGAAGTAAAGATTACACTTTACCGTGTCCTGGATTTCCAGTTTGCAGTTTATAATTGCGTAGTTGTTTGTTGTCATTCATCTTCTAGCAAGCTCTTATTACATCAGGACAATATGTTACAAGCGCAGTAAATTTAAAAGAAATTAAATACATCAAATCCCAGGTTTTACAGATATCTTCGGTCTGTTCTATTAAAGTTAAATATTTCCTCGTAACTGATCACTTATGAATTGAACAAAATCATGTTGAAAGGAAATTAAAATTTCGCGTGACAATGTATTTCATCTGTTTTTAATCCGGTATTGGCTAATCGTTTAAGATTTTTTACATTCTCAATATAGCCTTTGATGTTTTGTTTTTAAATGACATGTAAAAAATCATAAACGATTTTTCAAACGAAAGTTTCATGTTCAATGCTGCTCTGAAAAAAATATAGATATATTGAAAAGCATTGGTCGGTGGAGTAGAAACATCCGAAAAAAAAATTATTTATGGCAGAACTTTAATAGCATATCATGTTAGGAAAGAAAGTTGAGTATTTACAGATATCTGTACGTTATAAGATTTTACTTGTGAAATACGCAGAGTTTTGCAGCGCAACTATTGCGTGATTTTCAGAGCGTCCTATCATTCCACAAAAGAACGACTGCATGTTTCTCGATACAAAGCTAATACCTTTTTGTCATGTACGCATTTATACTTATGCAAATGTTGTAAAATTGAAATACATTGTATTATGCTATTGTTGAACAATTTAACGCACGTGAGTATACAAATTTTGACGTATATAGTTCTGTTGCAAGTTGACGGCGATCAGATTAAGTATCAAACACACGCGAATATAGCTGAAGACGGTATTTAATCCGGTAAATATTTGATTATATGCAATTGCACGTTTGTATTTAAAGTATGTCTGTATAGATGGGATGAATGGGAAAATCTACAATGATTTAACCTTTCTATAGCTAGTATTGACCTTTATATAAACTGCAAAAAAGTAAAGTGTTATTTTAAAATAACCACCTGCTGATATTAACCTGCCGTTTATGTATAGTTATTAAAGCTACAATATACACAAATTAATATTTGAAAATATGAACAATTACTTCTTAGTATATATGTAAATATAAAATTGACATATGTGTATGTATAAACAGTAGTGTGTGATATGGTTTTAAACAGTACACACCAAATACATAAATCTTAGCGGAGTATAAAAGTGCACCTCCGCTAAACCCTTAACCGATAGCCTGCTGGCGGCAAGTGATTCTGCCTTTGCGGCTAGTGCAGACCAAGATCAGTCTGCACATCACGGTCTGCACTATTCGCTATTCAGTCAGTAAATTTTCAGTGAACACCCCTTTGAATAATAAGTGGTGCTGCCCAAATTGAATGATGGACCAGTCCATTCTAGAAAATTAGCAGGATAAAGGTTAAAGTTCTTTTGTAACAAATGACTGTTAAGTAAAGCAGATAATTCTGAATATAGCTCTACGACCACGCAACTAACTTTATATATACATTTAGTCAAATTAAATTCATCTGATGAAAAGTAATTTATAATTAATATTTAAAATAAAATTTTATTTCGGCATTTCATAATGGTGCCATCGTGATGCATATACATTGTAAATGCATTTTAACGAATTTAATGTTGTTCTTGTTTTTTGTCTTGAATCTGTTCAGTTCTGGAATTTACAACCTAATAAAAATTACACATTATAAAACTTACACTGAGCTCATGATTGACGGAATATTTGTCATCGTTTAGTTTAGTTTAAACTAATTTATTTTAGCTCGATTATGTTGATAGCTTAAAGCTTTTTTTAACCAATTTCGAGTCCGCTACCTGGAAAAAACAGTACTGGTGTCATATGAGTAAGCGTGGTCAGTAGGGCACGACCCACAACCTGCGGGTTGAGCGGCCGATACCTTAACCACTAGACCACCGCTCCCCTCAACTTGACGCCAAAAGCAAGACTAATATTGCACAAAACAAATCACATATAACCGGTAAACAGAAATAGAATGATGATTCATATATCGATTATTTACATCACAAATGCCAGGTAACAAGACAGCTTGTTGCTTCTTTTTACTTTGAAAGGTACAGTGTACTTAGACGTTGTCTTCACTTAGCATTTCATTTATATGAATAATAAAGTCAAAACCGAGAAATTCACCGAATTCTGTTCTGTTAGTTTCACAGCAATCAGCGATCCGCTGCATCTGTTTTGTAAAATGATCCTGATATTGGATGCATTCCATCGCAGTTTTGCTAATTAAGTTTATACAGAAAGTGTGAAAGGTGCTATAAATTATGTTTCGTCGCTTTTATTAAATTCCCACCGTATCACCACTAAAGATTAAACATAACAAGCATGATCTTCGTCTAGGTGACAATACGCTTCTAGTTTTTTTTTACATATATAAAGGCGCCATTTACAAAACAATTCAGAAACTTATTCGACCCTTGGTAGTTTTTATTTAATGAAGTTTAATATTAAGACATTAACTGTTCCCTGATAGTTTGTATTCGTTTAGAGAATGGTAATTTGGCAATTTATTCGACCGGTTTATATACTATGTACCTACTTAACAAGATTTAATATTTCATTATACTTACATGAGACAATCAGTTGACAGTTTGAAAAAATATATGAATTCGTGTTTCGTCCTCATCCACGACAGAGGCAGCAGTAACACCTTCTGTTTCTTAAATTACTTTGTCCTCATCTTTAAGACAGTGTTCTGGATAAAATATTACAATAATAGTATGAGATAATGCTAATCTTATTTCATATCATTTCTCTTCCATCTGTTAAGGACTTCTTAATATTAATACGAATTTATTGTTTTACCACATCATTACTTATCGTTTAATAGATTCTATAGCTATTTAAAAGGTTTTGTAGCACAAAGTAAGTCCGTGTACACACTAATACTTAGACACATAAAGACACTGATTCTGGTATGCGAGGTATGTGGCCTATGGAGATGATACGGTCTGCGTATTGGCGATAAGGGCCAATATACAAGACTAGACCATTGATTGACAAGCTTCTGTTTCATAATAAGCTACTGTATAGCTACTGTGCAGTACATAGATTGCATGTGATATTACTCACCTTTAAAGCAAACCAGTTCTCACCTTTATAACGAGTTTAGAAAGCCTGGTGAAATTAGGGCTAAACAAAAAAAGTGATAAGATACAATAGTATTTTTATTTTTCAATAAATCAAGTTTTATTACAATAATATCTCATTATTGTTGGATTTTATTGACAATAAAAGGAAATGCATTCAGGCATCTTTTATAAATAATAAATCATATGTATTTTGAACAATGATATCTCTTTATTTCTGGATTTTATTATAAATAAAAGAAAATGTATTTAGGCCACACACGGGGAATTATATATTCCCAAATCACAGTTCTTATACTATGATCAGACTTTTCTGCAATTAATAAGGTTTTCTTATAATTCAGTTCACATAACACATTTCATAGTGTCTCATTAGAAAGGACTCTGATTTCCACAACAAACAAAACAAAATAAAAACAAAACAAAAATATATTTAAAAAAAAAAACAACTAAAAACAGCGAAGCGCCTTCTCATGGTGTGGCCTGAATGCATTTTTAATATATAAAATCTTTCTGTCTACATTTCTTTTTTATTTATTAAAATACAACTGAATGCTTCTTTAATTTCTAATAAAATCCATCAATGATCAATTTTTCTGGTTTTATTTTGTTACTAAGATAAAAAGATCATAATCATTGAATAACAAAAATACCTGTCATTTCTCTTATTCAGTCTTAAATAATTATTTTATTTTTATATAAATAAAGGTGAGAGTTGCTTTGCTTTAATTTAAATGGTCAGGACATTACTCAACATGACTGAGCAATTACGATTAGTATATTATCAACTAAAATAATTTTGTATATATTCTGAAAAAAGCTGCATTTCAATCAATAAAATGCAAAACACAGGAAATAACCAATTATCTGTAATAAAATTTATGATCCTCTGACATGGACTACAAGTCAAGTCAACAGGGGTTTTATGGACCCTTTTCAGACCGGACCAGATAGGGTCCTGTTTATTGGGGATTAAGATGGCTGGCATTTGTGGCGGGGTGGGGGTCACTTATATAGGAGATTTTCTTTGACTTTAACAACCAAATGGTTAAGTAGTAGACAAAGCACCACGTTAAACTTTTCATGCACAGAGTTGTAATGACACTAAATAGTCTGGGTTACACAATACATATTGGGAAGTGAGACTTCTAATACACCTATTTACTGTTACATTTTCTCCTATATCATAAAGCGCTATCAAATAGTAAAATAACCCAAACAATAGCAGATAATAAACTATAGTAAAACTGATATTGAGGGAACACGGCATTGCCTTTCAACAACTGCAGCTTTTATTGGTTATTGTTTATTTTATTGTGATGACGTTCTATAAACTGTGGACTGATGTTCTAAGTGTCTGTGAATCTGTACTTGAACTGCTTTAGGGGCAAGAAATAAAGCAACTTTATTATATTTTGATACTTGATTTCGAAATAAGTCTTTTTAAAAGCACGGACTTTTACAATAAAACATAAGAAGGAAAACTGAAGAACTTCTTGCGTAAAGTCGAATGAAATACCTTGAACAGTGTTATACTACAGCAAGTATGAACTTAAGAAAACAATATACACCAATCAAATCATTATGAAGACCCTATGGAAGCACGGAACACAACTGAGAAAAATAATGCTTGATGTCTTTGTCTTAGCATTACAAGAGCTAATGACTGGTGCAAACCCTTTCATCTCTTCACCACCGGCTGCTTAAAATTAACTCCGTTTTGAAATACATCGCTTATGCCTAATTCACATTTAACCCTGGCGCCGTGCGATAAATCAGTCTACGATTTTCCTTGCGGTTTTTGGGGCATCGTACGTGGCTACGGGCTACGGCATATGTGTTCACATTATATACGAGCATCGTCCCATTTTTGTACAGGATCTCGGGGAAAGGCCGGGAGAATACCGTATGGACGCTTTGCGGAGATTATACGGAAATATTGCAGTTTCAGTGCAGTTGCCGTGCAGTCATCGCAAGCTTCCAACGGAAATTGTACGACGCACGTGTGGTTTCCGTACAGAGGCTGTGCGGAGAAGATACGGTGACCGTGCGGCCGCCCTGACGTTTTTGAGCATCCTAGTATAAAGAGGAGTGTTGTGTACAAATTCATATTTTTGGTACTATCATTTCTCTGAAGAGCATGCTGGAGATGGCCAATATATATAACCATCTTGAAAATGTTTTGCCCATATTAATGCCCCCGCACGGCACGCACGGCAATGGTGCGGCCACTGTAGGGTTACCGTGCGATGATTACTCAATATCCGTGCAATTTCACGGTACTGCACGGACACTGACCGGCAACCTTGCGAGGGCCGTGCGAAGGTCCTATTAGTCCACAATCTCCGTACGATTTTTTGAGGGCACCATGCCCTCGGAAAATCGTACGTTGGCTGCACGATTAGCGCGCGGCCTACTAACGATGCCCGTGCGGGGATTGTGCAGTGCCACCTGCGACATTTCTATGGGCTACGTGCTTACAATTTTTTTCAAACTTGTATTACTTTTCGCTAAACAAGATCGTAGAGACTGCGGAGCCCGTGAATTCGTACGAAAATCGCACTGCTGCCTCCTGCCTCCGCACGGAAGCCGCACGGAAAGGAGAATACGGGCAGTTTACAGGCTCCGCAGGCGCATCGTAGGCCAAATGTGAACGAGGCATAAAGGACCAGAAGTAAAAATAACACGATAATTTGGTCCGGGTACTGAGGTATACGACTTTGCATGCTTTTGTGATTGTTGATTAAATAGATAAGAAGGCTGTATTCAAGGAAACATTAATAGCAAACTATAATATTGCGACATGTTCAGTAGTAGTAGATATGTAAATAAAATACACTCTTATGATTCTGAAGGACCAGATGTAATATCAACGCAGGTACTATGTGATTTGCCAACTGTTAAACGATTAAATAGATTAAATAAAGATTGTTTGGATGTATATGGCAACCAGATTGATTTGGCTGGGACTTTTCATGAGAAGTTATGAAAAGGGTGCCATCACTCACGCATAATTACACTGGCGTAAAGCGGAAGCCTATGAAAAAACATTGAATCCATTCCATGACACTCAATGACCAGACTGAATCATTTGTTTTCTAATTTACCTAATGTTGTGTATTGAAAGAATTATATAATCAATGCCAAAATTCTGGTTAATTAAGACACACGTGCCCTTGACTGCGTTAACATGTTCTGTGTCATTACGTTTCTATTCTAAAGACATTGTTTGTCATATGCATGCGTATGTGTTCTGTGTCAATGTAGGCTTTTGGAAAGGTCAAATTACTTAATAAAATCTGGAAAGTAGATCCCTCGGAAGCACCGAGAACAAGGCAAATAGTGAAAACTGCAGACTCGGTTTGATTGAGTCTGTTCATGGGCAGTAATGGAAAAAGCAACACTGCCCACGCTCCCTTGCACCGGCTTAAGCAGTATTCAATCTTCAAATCTAAATGAGTTGAAATCAATGATCCCGAAGGACCAGAAAATATAACAACAACCGTAGCCATCGACATCGTTTTGATTCGATTTTACGAGCTAAAGTCACCGCTTTCCTATTTTACGGTTACCTTGTCTAAATTAGTTTGAATTAAATAAAACGGAATAAGTCTGTGCAATTGATATTTCAGAGGCATGAGAACAGCCGCTGATATCGAATTGCGACTAATCAGGACATTGGCTGTAAAGCGCTGTGGTAATGGATACTCGGTACATATATTCAAATCTTTCCGATAATAATAAAAATGTTATTCAATTTCCTTAGAACAATACTTGAAATGTATATTTCCTGATGATTAAGAAAGCAGTACATAACTAGAAAATGCTTTTGTAAAAAAGCGCATGTCTCCCCCAATGCAAAGTCCTATAGGCAAGAAGTCAATAGGGGTCAGGAGCGAAAGTCAAAGAGACACTGATGGTTGGCTGCAATAGGGATCATCTACTTGGCATGTCCAGTCATCCCGCTAAATTTCAACACTCTTGGCCTAGTGGTTCTCAAGTCACTGTTCAGGCTCCTGTGACCTTGACCTTTGATCAAGTGACCTCAAAATAAATAGGGGTCATCTACTCTGCATGTCCAATCATCCTATTAAGTTTCAACATTGTAAGTCAAGTGGTTCTCAAGTTATTTCCAAAAAATGATTTTACATGAACAGGCCACTGTGACCTTTACCTTTAATAGACTGACCCCAAAATCAATAGGGGTCATCTACTCTGCATGTTCAATCATTCTAGGAAGTTTCAACATTCTGGGTCAAGCGATTCTCAAGTTATTGATCGGAACTGGTTATCAATGTTCAGGCCTCTGTGACCTTGACCTTTAACGGAGTGACCCCAAAAACAATAGGGGTCATTTACTCTGCATGAACAATGATCCTATGAAGTTTCAACATTCTGGGTCGAGAGGTTCTCAAGTTATTGATTGGAAATGGTTTTCCATGTTCAGGCCCCTGTGGCCTTGACCTTTAACAGAGTGACCCTAAAATCGTTAGGTGTCATCTACTCTGCATGACCAATCATCCTATGAAGTTTCATTATTCTGGGTCAAGTGGTTCTCAAGTTACTGACCGGAAATAGTTTTCAATGTTCAGGCCCCTGTGACCTTGACCTTTCACAGAGTGACCCCAAAATCGTTAGGGGTCATCTACTCTGCATGACCAATCATCCTATTAAGTTTCAACATTCTGCGTTAAAGTGGTTCTCAAGTTACTGACCGGAAATGGTTTTCAATGTTCAGGCCCCTGTGACCTTGACCTTTAATGGAGTGATCCCAAAATCAATAGGGGTCATCTACTTTGCATGTACAATCATCCTATGAAGTTTCAACATTCTGGGTCAAGTGGTTCTCTAGTTATTGATCGGAAATAGTTTTCAATGTTCAGGCCCCTATGACCTTGACCTTTGACGGAGTGACCCCAAAATCAATAGGGGTCATCTACTCTTCATGACCAATCATCCTATGAAGTTTCAACATTCTGGGTCAAGTGGTTCTCTAGTTATTGATCGGAAATGGTTTTCAATGTTCAGGCCCCTGTGACCTTGACCTTTGACGAAGTGACCCCAAAATCAATAGGGGTCATCTACTCTTCATGGCCAATTATCCTGTGAAGTTTCAATATTCTGGGTCAAGTGGTTCTCTAGTTTTTGATCGGAAATGGTTTTCAATGTTCAGGCCCCTGTGACCTTGACCTTTGACGGAGTGACCCCAAAATCAATAGGGGTCATCTACTCTGCATGACCAATCATCCTATGAAGTTTCAACATTCTGGGTCAAGTGGTTCTCTAGTTATTGATCAGAAATGGTTTTCAATGTTCAGGCCCCTGTGACCTTGACCTTTGACGGAGTGACCCCAATATCTATAGGGGCCTTCTACTCTTCATGGCCAATCATCCTATGAAGTTTCAACATTCTGGGTCAAGTGGTTCTCTAGTTATTGATCGGAAATGGTTTTCAATGTTCAGGCCCCTGTGACCTTGACCTTTGACGGAGTGACCCCAAAAATAATAGGGGTCGTCTACTCTAGCAGCCCTACAATCCTTTGAAGTTTGAAGGTTCTAGGTCAAATGGTTCTCCAGTTATTGCTCGGAAATGAAGTGTGACGTACGGACGGACGGACGGACAGGGCAAAAACAATATGTCTCCTGGGGGAGACATAATTATCAGAAGTTAAACGGCATTTTGTAACACTTTGGCCGAAAATGACCGAATGTGTTAGCAATTTAAAGGATTCACCGGATAAAAGATAAACATATCTAACATACTTTTTAGAAAAAAAAATGTTAATTTTCGTATTACAATTTAAGACTATAAGAATCTTACATGACCCCCTGTGAAAGTGTGAAAGACTGGTTTTTCGCATCCCGAGGGACAGCGGGGGATAGGAGGAACCGAGCTTGCGATACCCTTTATTATATTCTAATCTTAAATGAGTAATTTTAAAATTTAAATACCTTTCTATCCCCGTCGGAGGCCTCTGGAAGTGTATGAATAACATTCACATATCCTTGAGCGTGCCAACAAGCAAAAAAGAAAAAAGAAATCTTACGACAAAAAATAATTCCATCTTTTACTTCCCTCTAAATAACCACAATTTACCTTCCATTTTCGCTGATAACATATTTCGATTCAGCTAAATAAATAAATACATCAAACAGTATTGAAAAAGAAAGTTATAACAAGTTTACACATAACTGTCAATATGCCCCGCCTTATTACGATATCTGTCCGCGAAGAAAATATTATTTTTTCATTACAACATTGATTAATATTATAATATTATATAATATAATAAAAATTAATACTAGCCGTCTGATCTTTTCAAATTTTGTAAAACACAGGACTTTAATTAAAATGTTATGTTAAGTTCAAATGCAATAACCATAATATTTCTACAGTTTTTTTTTTCAATCTAAATATGTCATCGAGTACTAGGTGCTTGCCATGTTTATTGTCCGTGAACAGAAGACGGAGTGTTGGAGCACATATATATGTTTATGTTAAATGTTCCGCCGATCCATGAAACACAGAACTAAACAGTGATGCTGGGGAAGGAGTTAATTTGAATGACATATTTGAATTGTGGACAAAATTCTGATTATTTGTGTAAATCATCCGTGATTGGTCACCAGCTGTTGACATAATTAGAGTACCGTGATCATCTTGGCCCTGGGGCAGAGCACTTTGTTAAAAAACATTCAAAAGACATGAAATAGATGAAAATTTGTTTGTTTCAGTTTAAGTTTGAAATATTTAAATCACTCCATGAATGTGAGATCTTACATTTTAAAACCTTTTAGAAATTTTAATGTTTGTTTTTCATGTGAAGTCAAAGTTAACTATTGTTTTCACTACCACTGAAAATATCCCTTGTGAAAAATATTTTTATAATATATTTAAGATCAAAATATTTTTCACTCGTACATGAACACAAGATCTTACATGTTCAGTCTTGGCTATGCAACTCGTGAAAATATTGACTATGGTGTTCACGTGTAAAAGGTATTTTTGCATGTAAGATCAAAATATTTTTCACTGAGGCCATAATTAAAAAATTGTTTGCTTGCGGTAACGCGACCCAAATTTTTTTGTGTGTGGGTAAATAGGTAGGGATTTTTTTCTTTTTGCATATAATCATATAGGGAGGGGAAAAATTGGTCGCAGCCATTTCTATCGGTAGGTCGTGTTACCGCAAACAAATCGTTTTATTTTATAATAACCTGACGAACACGAGATCTTTCATTTTTACTCGTGGCTACACCACTCTTGGAAGGATTCATCTGGTATTCACTAGTAAAAATAAATATTTCGATCTTACACGTCATGTTTAAATTTATTTAAATGAGATGCTGTTAGTTGTTATATACTCATTTGTAAACTCCATTAAGTTACACTGGAACGTCAATATGTTTCCATATTGACGTTCAAATTTCATATTGGGTGCACGACATCATTTGTGACGTCAGTTTCATGCATGCCGTCGCGTTTAAAAAAGATAATAGGTAAGGGTAGATTTCTCGGAAGCACAGAGCACCAAAAACACAGCCCCAGAGCCACGCATTTACATAGTAGGCCCACAACAAAAAGAAGCTGTAATGGAAAAATATTTCAGACGGGTTGCTTCAAACATCAAACAAGTACATATTAATTTAAGCTAAATATTGATAAAGGGGAAGGAAATGGTTAAGGGGCGAAATGGGCTCGGAGTGGGTGGAGGAATCCGAAGGGGAAAGTTGAACAAGGACGAATATACAAGGGAATGCCATGCTCTTTAAAAACAGCCGCACTACAACGTAAACTACAATAGCGCAGACACTCATGTACCAAAGATAAACACACAACGACGATCAACTGAATAACATAGAAAAACGAACAAGCAACACATAAGAAAACAGTAGGGCACCGTTATAGACTCACAAGCATACAAACGTACCCACACAAGTAGGAAAAACAATCAAGTACCGTCTTGGGATTCGGCTGCCAGAACAATGGGGAGCCACGAAAACTTACTCTGAGAAAAGGTGGAGGGCGTTTAAAAGTTCTTTAACGACGATATTTTCAATTCTATTCAGGCTAAAGAACAAATTTATATCATTTATGCAATAATGTTAAGTGTAGTATGTGTATGTAATAAAAAGATTATAAGACTTGCATCGAGCAATGTGCACTCGTTCTTTCGCGGAATGTTATTGCGTTCCTAAAGTCGCGCAATATTTCCGCTGCAGAACTCGTCCATATTTATCGATACAAATCTAATAACTTATAAATATTATTTCTAAATTACTGTACCTGTTATCTGAATAGCTTGCGCATCTGGCACATCATGTAGCAATTTTTGGTATTGTTTTCTTGCGTTTGTGTTGGTGAGACGTTTGTCTGTCTGCAGCCCTGCTTTTGCCGTCATGTTTTTCATTTTGTTATATAACTTCTTTTTCCCAACTGGTTGTGGCATGAACCAAGGCTCTGTGGGCAGTGGACTTTTGTTGCTTGTAACTTGTGCTAGGTAGAAAAGATCAGTAGGTTTGGAAAAAAACATCTGGTCTGTGGTCAAAATAAAATTTATACAGTTCAACTGAGCATCTTGCTGGATTTTCGGTCGCATTCATTCAAGGCTTTGTTAGGCGAACATTTGTTATGTCTTGTCCCGTCCTTGTTTTGGTTTGACGCTCATTGTAAATAAGGTATTCTTTTTTCAGTTCATTGTCAAAGCACAGCTGAATGTCTCTCCTGCATATTTCCCTATGCTCAGTGCCAGCTCCTCTTACACCAAATTGGAGAATATTGTTGAGCCACAGCGTGTTGATAATAGATTCTGGTGTCTGGGAGCCTAGCTGACCTTTTTCGTAGAGGTAAGAAATTTCTTCTTCACTCACTTTATCGGCAGTTTTTGGCTTAGTACCCCTACAATCTTTTTTTTTCAGCTCTGTTGTTTTTGTTTTAAATCATTCTCTTGAATGTGTAAATTCAGCATCTGTTTTTTATACTGTACCCATATTCATGTCTATTTATGTATCTTTGAATACTTCCCTGAACACCTTTTAGGGTTGAAGGTTCATAATTTGTACCGTCTCTCTGGCCGACACGCATAAAAATTCTGATAGATGTTTGTCAAGATCTGCTGGAGGAATTGAATAGATTGGACGGTTTTCATTTTTAAATGATAGGTAACTTTCAAGAAGCTTTTGATGGTTTGATGATTTTTGTGCTGTCCTTTGGTTTTCATGTACTCTTATGTTAGTCATTTGTTGTGTTTTTTGTTTCAGGAAATCTTTTCTTTATGGTACTTGGAGAGTATATTGCTGGTAGAATATTGGAATTCGGATCATCACTTTGTATTTTAGAACAAAGTGGACCATGAGGCAAATCAAGCGTATCGGAAACAGGAGCGGGCACCGTACAGAATGGATCAGTAAGCGACACATTGTCTGGAGTAATCTGGTTACTCGTTGGGATACTAACGTAAAGTTCTTCACATATCTGTCTAATTTAATTTTGTGGATAGTTCAGTGGAGGACAGACATCAGATGATATCTGAGTGTTTAATGGCAAAAAAAAACTGCTGTTGAAGTGCTATTACTTTCAACACTAGTTAAGTTTTCCAAGGGTTTTCTTTCAAACTCTTTAAAGAGTAGGTTTAAGTCAAAGTCCATAACATCATCTGGCAGTCAATTGACTAGTTCATGCCTGGCGGCTGTGTGGATGGTTCCATCATCAAATGAGCCGTGCCATGGGAAAACCAACATAGTGGCTTTGCGACCAGCATGGATCCAGACCAGCCTGCGCTTCCGCGCAGCCTGGTCAGGATCCATGCTGTTCGCTAACAGTTTCTTTAATTGCTATAGGCTTTGAAAGCGAACAGCATGGATCCTGACCAGACTGTGCGGATGCGCAGGCTGGTCTGGATCCATGCTGGTCGCAAAGCCACTATGTTGGTTTTCCCATGGCACGGCTCAAATAACTGAACCTTGTAAATCTGATATATGCCTACGGGTCTGACTATATCTACAATGTTTCCTTTTCGACCTGCACCGCAATCTGCACAGTATCGTTAACTTTAAACTGGACAAGCTCTAATGTTGACATTGTTTGACAGCGTTCCCGTTTATAACCTTCAATGGAAGTAACTGTGTATTGTATATCAAGGGAAGTTATTACAGCCGGAAAGTTAATAATGTGTGATAACTAAGGTTTCTGTGATGTTTTTGCTTTTTTCATGTGTATAATTTAATTTTATTTTTTGAGTTGTATGTATGGATGTTAACTTTGTTTCATACAAATAAAGAAAGAAGAAAAATCGATTTGTTTATTGAATACACGAAAGTAGTCCGGTACGAAAGTAGCTCTGATGACGTAACTGAAGTGCTACGCTATTTTAGACAAGGTTTTTCCCTATGGAAAGACAGGGACAAGGGTGTTTTCCCTAGCACGTGATCGGATAGTCCTATACTTTCCCCGTTGAGTATGCAAGAATTGTTTGTGAAGAAACAGGAGACAATTAGAAAACCAAACAGCACAACATACTTGTCGACATGTCACGTTCCCGTAGAACAAATGCAAAAAGTTTTCTCAAGAGTTGTAGTTTCCTGAGAATATTTTAACGTGTCTGTTTCAGGACAAAATTATCTGCCTTTTGCTAGTGCTGCTCTACAAGTATATGATACATTTCCATCAAAAATATAATGAAACATTTATTAGAAATTTAATTGTAATTGCTCTAAATCCAGGGACGATACATTTGATATATTTACATGAATGTAGTGAGACTCCGTTGTTTTACCAAAGGTCAAACGAATAAATGCGTTATTTATATTGCAGTTTTTCCAGGCAGGTATCTTATCAAGACTGTAATGCATATTTCAAAGCTTTGTATGTTATGCTGATTTTATTATGTTTATAATTTTGATTTTCTGTTGCTGTGGTCTGCGATTTCTTCAATTTTTGCTGTGATTTTCACCGGTAAAAACTCCGTATAGCGGCAAAAAAGAGGGACAGACCGGAAGATCCTCTTTTATTCCGGAAGCAGATATAAACAAATTGTATGCACGCCTTTTTTAAATTGCAACGGTGCGCAAAATCAGTCACGCATTAATCAATACATGGCTTTCATGTATAAATTATCGCGTGGTATTTGAAATTTCTGTAATGCAATACAAATATAATATGCTTTCTACATCTATGTGAAATCAATATTCATTATATTAAAATTCCAATGCATGTTTTTAACTCTACAAAGCTAAAAACCTGGACAAAGACTCATGAAAATAGCTATGGTCCTAAACTGCGGCCTGAAGACATTTACAGACAAAATAAAACGATTCGATAACAAGTACAAAACAATGAATAAAAGAGGACAATTTAGAATTGTAACAATTTCTCTTGTCTGTCTTCGCAACATAATTATTTGCTACAACTAGCAGTTTAATTAAAGGAACGTTTATTATTTTTTACAAAATGAAGGTGATTTATAACGAAACTTGTAAATCAAATAGGGAGTTAATACATGAATTAAACAATTCACTTGTCCGCTGACATTGTTTGACATGGTAAACGAACTTTTGAGAAAAACATACCAAACATTTGCATTGCATGTACAGCTGTATCTGTGAAATCGTTAATTATTGATTTGAATTTGCGCTAATTGGTGTAATTGGTATTATCAGCTTGTCCATTTGTAGAAGGAAAAAAATAGACACTTTGCAAATTTTTGACTAAAATATCTTATCTTTTAAAAAGTTACTATCTAAGTAGAATATCATCTTCAAATATATATATAACTTGACTAAATTTATAAACTTACCGTACATATAGAGCTGAGGTCACAACAGAAAAAATATATATCTCATATAAGTGTTTTGTTACAAAAGAGTGTCTAATGACATTACGTGTTTAGATTATGCACGCACGCACGCACGCATGCACTGTTTATTTCAGGTATAAATACTATGATCTGTGAAGTAATTTATTCATATCCTTGCATATGAATTTTGAACATAATATATCTACCATCTACCATGGATGTTTACCTTATCAACATTTGATGGATTTCTTTACTATCATATACCCTTTAATTAATTTCCCAGTAAGATAATTACAGGATCTAATTTATTGTTTTCCGTCTAAACAGAAACTTGAATGAAACCTCACGCATGCCAGATCATACACGAATGGATTAGTTCATTTGACCAAAAGCACTGCATTATATGGAATCCGATATGGTAATCTAACGTCGGATATAATTATATTTTGTCGTGGGTTTGATTGGCATGGTTTAGTTTATTAAAGAACTCCCTGCATCATTGATACATAGCTACGACTTAATAGTAATGGTATAAGGCCGTGGAAATCTAGGAATCTGCAACAACCATTTCGTTCCAAGGTTTCAGGGCTGTTATATTTCGATCTTCTCAGATCGTTCAGCACGATTTTTATGTCGGGTTAATGGTACTGTTTAGTTTCTCAGCATGACCATTCGGCCAGGGTGGTTCCAATACTCCCGCTTTCATAGCCTTGGGTATTGTATGATCATCCCTTGGATATGGTGCCTGCTTTTTAATTTTGTCTTTTGACAGTTCCTGTGATATGCAGGCTCCATAACCTCAGATCCCTTTTCTAAACTCCAGTTTGTTTAGTTCTGCCCATTGTTTTCTCGTTTGGGGCAAACCCATTACTTTATCTGGGGACTAAACGCCACTTTTCATGGAATTACACGCCACAACCCGTGTATCATTTAAGGTTTCATGTTCACCGCCGTTTGAATACATCTGCGGATGTCTCTAAATCGCTTTTTGTACTTTTAGCATGTGTAAATGTTGAGTTCTGCTCAACCCGGGGCTAGAGGGCGTGGACGGTAGCATGCATTTCCACAACCGTCCATGAACAGGCTCAATCAAACCGAGCCTGCAACATTTTCGTTTTTGTCGTGTTGAGCGACCTGTGAAGTTTCCACTTTTTCTATTTTATAATGTCTCAAAACAGAGGTATAGTTACGAAAGTGGTATCTGAGGTCCCCATTTATTGAAACTCAGCAGTCTAATATACTGTTTCAACTGCTTACTTTGCATACGTTCCCTGAAGATTGTTGGAAATTTCCATTCATATGTAATACATTTGTGTGTAGTTATAGAGGGGATAGGTCTTCATGGTGTTAAGTACCTGTGTGAGGGGATTTTGGTTTTATTTTTCGATTATTCGAATAGTGAAATAGTATTTGAATATTTGTGTAATGAACGCTTACTCGTTGCAATCTCTGTAAACATTTTCTAGAAGACATCGGCAGGGATGTCTATCAGAGGTTTTGAATTAACATTTACAGAACTTTGATGTTTTATTAGTAAAACTGGCAACAACATGAATGGTAGTGACTCAAAAGATGCAGAACGACCGAGATTTGAACAAGAGATTACACAATATTTTGAACTAATCTTGTTGATCTAGCTCCCAGAACATATGATATGGATGAGGCAAATCATACAAAACCATTTGAACGGACTGCAGCCATTTAAAACAAGAATCATCAATATAATCAATATAATCAATATAGTAGGTGCAACACTCAGATAAGACCTCTTATAAGGTACGTCTAGATCCCAATTCTCTCAAAAATCATAGACGAAGATAACACAGAAAATAATTCTGTGGAACATCAACACCGTGGAACATCGCGGTTCGTGGGAAAAACGCTAATAAGTTATTTATTAAAGCATGAATGTTACTTCTTTATTAAATATAAAAATACACGACAAATATAGAAATCCATTTATCGTACTGTTGGTCTCCTTTGTGCTACAATATCATGTACGTCATGTTTGTCGTTACAAATGTCTAACGACAAATGATTATCTAGGGCATTTGTAGAAAGATGGAAATGGAAAATGAAGAACTCGCGTGAGAATTTAGTATTTTGGTTCGTATTTACCTGTTTTGATTGCTGTTTCTCTAAAGGGTCATGCCTTGATATTTATATCAATTTAGAAACTGTGTAAATTATATAAATTATCATACACATTGGTAAATAGAGTGAGTCAGCGAGTTCTACGATAAAAAAATTCGACTTGTCTTTAACTTCTGTTAACAAAATCATCGAAAATAGCAATGTGATGTAAATAGAAGGTATTTGGATAGGCTTATATATACGATACACATGAAATATATGTCTGATACTGATCTATGCTTTTAAATGTTTGTTAATCGTTTCAAAAGATATATTTTTATGCTTATATATGGGCATGTCCATATAATATTTCTTTTACTGCCCTGGCCTAAAGATGCAACCGATTTCTTGTAAAAAATAGTATATCCTTAAACAATTCCTCACAGCTTTGACAATATCTTGTCATTTTTAAAACAGACGGGAATCTATTATAAACTTTGAACAGAATATACTTGAACTTACACTTATTCCAATATTTCTATATTTACAACTGATATATGCTACTTACACAGATTATATTTAGCAATGATTTACAAAGTACCTTTCAGTTTAATGTTTCCTCGGCGTTAAATGACCCTTTTGTGCCGATTCGCGTAAAACCCAATTGAGTCGTTCATTATATCGTCACATGGAATACCCTTGAATATTACAAAAAATACAGAAAGGATATGTGTTAAAACACACTGGTTAAACCGTATGGTGACCAGAACTTTATTGCAATACCGGTATGTATACAGGTACATGTAAATAAATGGACGGACAGACAAGGTAATATAACACCCGCAATTTTGTTTTTCGGGATCATGAAAATCAGTTTATTACATATGATTTTATAATGACTTCACTCATCATCCAAAATGACTAACCCTGGAGTAAGAAAGGGCTAGCAATGTATTTATCTTACTATTTTTTCTATTCCACGCTTTTCTGTAAAACTGAATTGTTTCCAGCCATTGCATACAGTTCGATGCCTCAATAATTCGCATCTATGACAATATTGCAGCGATTTTAAATTAGGAAAGGAATTAAAATCCATATTTGGTATAATTTAGCATTAAAAAGATTATTGTTGTGAACAAAAGGTACAATAATCTTTAGATATATTTAATACCTCATAAAATGTTGCAGTGCATCATCCAACCAATACATACACTTTAATTTTCCCTTCAATCTATTATTTAGAGACAGGAAAACAATAAGTAGTATTGTAACGGGTCTCTGGTATATTGCTTTCGCGCTACCATCATTAACATCTTTCATACTTGTCAGCCAGCCAACCAACATCCGATTACTTATTTCATTTTTACATATAATTGTACCATTTTCGTCGTCTGATTGAACAAAATAATGTCCAGGGACACATTAGTGTCTTAGAAAGATTGTCTAGCCGTATGCTAAACCAGATCTTCATATCCTGCTGCATAAGGGGATTGGCAGAAACGATGATCTGTTATATTAAATGATCGTTGTTATTTTAACAGACATGATATACTCCAATTTATCACATGTTTGACGTCGCGGAAGTGTAATAAAGCCGTAACATAAAAATGATAAAACACCAGTGTAATAAAATGTTGACGTCGACGTCGTTTACAATATAGGAGACGTTGATCAAATTGACTTGTTTAAAATAGTTAAAGACAGTAGAATCTTTATGTTTCGACAGGAAAAGCTAACATGTGATAAAAATAATATTACATTTGTGATTTTCCACATTGAATTTATTAAACTCGTTTAATAAAATGAATAAAATGCTCGGTAGAGCCTCACATTTTATTATTTTATTCAACTCGTTTGATAAATTCAATATGAAAAGACACTGATGTAATATCCTCTATTTAATCTCCAGTTTCCCTCTCTCTTTGTCTTCTTGGTTGCCTTTCTTTATATTTGTGCACATTATAGTATGTACATATTTATACATACATTCTATAGGGTTCAAGTTTGAGAGGTTATAGTCCGAACAGTGGGGTACCGGTTCCCCTCCAGGAGTCACCCGACCGGGGTCCCCGAGGCTACGGCCTTGGGACAGGCGATTCCGGTTTAAAGAGAGATATGCTGCTATGGCGTTTGCGATTGAACATATTCCGCTATTTTTGTCAAAAACCTACAAGAGTGCAAAGTTACTGCAGATAATTCTATATATTTCTGCTTCCCAAAACACATATACTATAATAGATGTGTAGCTAAATGGTCTAATATATGATCTAATCTAAGGTTTAAAACGGCTTAAATAAGCATGAAGCCACATTCCAGATGGATATATACGTGATGAACATATATATACACAAAAACTAGACAGACAAAGTAAAACATCTCGATAACAAGGACGTTGTGGAATTCAACCCAGTTTACAGTGCGTCTTTAATCTCACTCAACCACCACAAAGTTCCAAAGAAATAAAAGTTATTCACGCCAGATTAATTCCTAAATTACTAAAATACGCAATCGACTATAGAACACTAATTAAAACAAACCACGGTAAAATGAAACAAAAACTATTTAGGCAGTCAATGCAGAGTTCATGGGAGCTTACTTGCATTTTACTTTTTTGTTTGACAAAATTGTAGGTCACGTGGCATTTATTAAGCTTTTTGGTATCGTTTCGGGCACAAATTGGCACCTGTTTAGAACCACCAACCTTCTGTGTGCCAGCTAAATATGTTCTATGAATACAATAAATAATTATTTCGCACTGCGCTGCTGACACACTATTTCCATAGTTTGTAGACAGTGCCATTTAATGCAGTGATGAATAATTACATATTTGTAGTTATTCATTATTTTTCATGCACTTTTAATTTTAATTCTGTACTATTTCAGACTAGGAGGATGTGAAATTGTTCCGATATTTTGTATATTACAATGCATCTACTGCAGAACAAGCCTTAAAAACAATCTTCTCTAGTGCAAATACCCTAGACACTAGTTAGAATTTCACGTTTAACAGGTCATCCAGATATAATATTTTGGTGACGAATGTTCACTGAAAATTGTTTTAAAGGTATACTCAGTTCCAAAAGAAAGTGTGCACTTTTAAGTTTAAATATTTCAAAAAAATTCTCCGACGTTTTTGTTTCATTTTTTCATACATTAACACTCAGGTATAACTCAAAATCTAAAATGCACACTAATTTGTTTACGAACTGATTTAAATTTTGGTACAAAACATTATAAGTTTTCATGAAAATAACCGAGAAAAAATAACAGAAAACTAAGTGCACACTTTCTTTTGGAACTGAGTGTATGTGTAGATATATGTCAAATGTATGCGGAGAAAAATACAGTTTAAACTTACCTGAATTAATAATTTTAAAACTACATTTAAACTTTATATCTAGCATTGTTGACGTTATGATAACACAATTTACCTTTTTGTGCTAAGCACTTCGGACACTGTCATATGCTTCTAGCCTACATTTTGAATGCAAAATTCTCATTATGTATTTAAACAATACCCAAATCGTT
Organism: Mercenaria mercenaria; assembly: GCF_021730395.1. Taxonomy (NCBI): domain Eukaryota; kingdom Metazoa; phylum Mollusca; class Bivalvia; order Venerida; family Veneridae; genus Mercenaria; species Mercenaria mercenaria. The sequence goes on along the minus strand of NC_069370.1, from coordinate 3,639,106 downwards.
TCAAATCACATATAAACCAATGTGTTAGTTAACATATTACAGCATAAACTTGTTTGTATTTGTTCTTATCAAGATGGGTATTTTTATTTGATCTAGGCCAGGGTATATTTAAAAAAAAATAAAATGTTAAATTTCCGTAAAAATATAAAGTCATCACTTTACGCAAGTTTCAAATATATGAATTTCATTTGAAAAAAAAGTGGCAAAATCTGTTTTTTAAAGGAAAAAAAATAACATTTTAAGATTAAAATCCTATAAATAAATGAAAAAGAGAACGATATTTTTGCAAACAACCTGTACTTGATTTAAACTTACTATACTTTCATATCTATACACAGTTCATAATGTAAAGTTATTGATGAATAGGAATACTTCAGATATACATGTATAAGTGACCGGTCAGTTTTATTACAGTGGACACTTGGTTATTTAAGTACATGTACATGTCTGTATAGCTCTGTTATAAGTGATGACAGATATGTGTGTGCTGTATAACATTAATACTAAGAAAATACAGTCATCTTATCAAGGCCGTAGGGTGGGTCCTCGATGGGAATAAGTACTAGTGGCACAGATAATATTTGGCTAAAACATGTAATAATAATGTATCTGAAATGACCATTCTTTGTGGGGCTTGCCTAAGGAAGCTGTATCGGAAAAAGTTAACTCAGGATGAGTCTGACTGCAACCATGCTAAAGATAATATTGTGCAAATCAGTATATTACAGGGTACGTAATTCTATTTAGAGCAAAATATCACCGTTTTATGAAACAAATATTGAAAATTTGACTTTAAGAAATAATATCAAGTATATATTTTGATGGTATTTGTAATTAAATATTTATTTCTGAATAGTTTATTTTTCACTCTTTGAGTAGGCAAATTCATATAGAAAGTGTCCGAAGTCCTTAGTAAATTTAACAGACGTGTTTTGTCAACAAATAGGAAGCAGTTCTTTCTCCCTGTCGATTAGGTCATGCCCATCTGATATTCCCTGTTTGACATTTGTCTTTGTTTTTTATTCTGATCTTCGGTGATATATGGCATTTTTGTGTCGATTTTTCGTAAAATCCAACACATTAAATAATTGTAACTAAACAGCTGCTGAATGAAGTATTACCCTGACTGTTTGACTGTTTGTACTTTGTCTGCCTATAGACAGTTTTTGTACGAATACATATATAAGAATACTAAATAATATTTTATATAAACACATTTCACTTGTTTCATTTGAAACGTGATAAGACGTCAATTCAGAATTATTTCGAATCATGTCCATATAAGGTCAAGAAGGGTTGCTATCCATGCAAAGATGTCAGCTGATCTAAAACGTAAGTGTTTTGCTAAATGGTGAATGCTGATAAAGATATATATTATCTAGCGACAGGGGACAAAACTGTTTCACGGACCTGTGATGGTTATAATTCGAAATTTGAACACAGCTGAATTAAAGTTGTTTCCCTTACTTATGGTTGAATCCAACTGATCCCCTAAATGGAAGTCATGATGTATACTGACACATGCTTAATTTTAAACGAGGAAAGTGTTCGATTTTTCAAACAAGAAAATAATTCCGCGTCGATGGGGATTTACTGTATTGAAAATGCTGGATATTGCCGTATGGCCCGCGTGTTGCTTACATAAGAAATGCATTACTTCCCACTTTACAAGAGTTTGAATATTCCTATGCAATTTTAAAATAATACTGCATTTCTGACACAGTACATATACCAGGAAATAGACGACATTTTGTGATTCAAAGCCAAGCGGTGGAAATCAATCCGCAAGTACATTACATGTACCGAGTTTTACGGAGATAGCCGCGCTCACTACACTATACATAAATAGTTACACAAATTTGGAGTTCCAAGGTTCGTGTACTAAAAACAATTACCATTCAGGTAAAACTCCAATATTACGTTTATAAATGTCTCCTGTCTACAGTTATCTTTTGTGCTTCTCCGATAAACGTTATTAGCTACAGTACTAGTATCTACTTATCTATGTAATACTCTGTTAAAATATAACGAAAGGTTTTGTGAAACAGTGTATTAATTTCAGTATTAATTAATTAATTAAAAGTATGCGTGTATTAATTCTGTCCAGCCCCGCTGTTTTTATTGGTTGAAGAATTATAAATTAACAACTTTTATTGGTTGTTTAAGTAGGTCAAAAGTTGGCTAAGACAGCTACGCCGAAAGAAACTACTGCATTATCTGATATTTAATCTGGTACTAAATACCATGTGCCACGAAGGAAACCTGTTGATTTGTATTAGTAAACATGCATGCGTTATTGATTCTTAATTACAATGAGTCTGGGATGATCTTCTTAAGAAAAGCTGCAAATACTCTTATTAAACATCTTTTTTTTTTTCAGGCATTTATTCCTCGAGAAGAAAGAAGATTTGTAATAATCCGCTTTGATCGACTGATTATTTTTTTCTCTTTTTTTTGTTTGAGCAAACAAAAACAAAGACAAATATCAAACAGGGAATGCCACGTAACAAAAACGCAGCCTCCCCAAAACGAAACCCACAGCACGCAGACGAGCACACCACAAACACACACACACAAAGCCTACACATTGGGACAAAACGAATAAACAAAAGAACACAGTGGGGCACCAGACATGTTTTTGTTTACAGTAATGTAAAAGTATTGCTTTTCTCATGTGAAACGTAAATATTTAAATATTTTAAACGTGTTAACACTTCAAACTTACATATGAACGGCAGAAGGGGAATCTACATTTTTTAGAATGTGCACTATGTTTATATTTCATATATAAACATCAAACATACGACTGAGACATAATTTATTTACGTTAATATCCGGTGATCTATTTTAATGTCCTTTGAAAGAAGAGGTGAATGCGCATGCGTAACTGCATTTACGGATGCAATTCTAACTTTATATATTTTATTATGTAATGACCACATACATTATGTAAAAGAACTGAATTATTCAGCGAAAAGTAGCTTTAAAAACAAACTTTTCAATGCATAATACACTAAGTAACGACTTTAAATAAAGATAGGACAAACAGCCATACAACACTGTAAAGACTGACCTTCGTGTTTGAGCTTAACACAGTTTCGATTTTGAACGACTATTAATTCTTACTTTCCTTTTTCCTAACAGAAGAGAGAATATTCCACAAAATTGCTGATTTATTTTATGGTCAGCATGATAAACGAATGTCGGATGTAGTTACTGTGTGTCAAATAGAATACACGGTAATTTGTTCCACACAATATGGTGGAGACGGAAATTAATTTGTAGTTGATAGCCTTATTTTGTAATTCATAGTGAACCGAAGCGAGTACACAACAGTTACTTTTTAACTTACGCTTCATTTACGAAATTTCGCGAAAAATGTTAAGCACTTAGACAAGTGTTTGTATTCATGTGTTACAGCTTTATATCATGGCTTAAACGTTTAATATGCTGAAAAGGTCTCAAGAGGTTTTATTTTCAAAAATTGTAAACACTTTTCTTGTTTAGTCGTGTTTACAGAAGTAAAATGCACGTTTACGCTTCACACTTTTGAATAATGCGGGCATGTTTTGATACTAATACAGTAAACGTTGTTCACTTACACAACCAACCTGTCCCGAAAACAAATAAACTGAGTGGGTGCAAACCATAAACATGACGAATCCGTCAAGCAAAAACAACCTGACCCCACTACCAACTGCGTTTGAGCTACAGCGTCACCTTTAGGGGAACTAATACTGCTGAAACATCTTAGTGAAACATATTTTACAAAATTGTGTGTTTTTAACAGACAGGCATCTATCATAAATCTGAACATGACATATTGCTATTCACACTTGATGCGATTTATTAAGTATTTAACTAAAATCTTTATACATTTTAATGTTTTATAAAAGTTTTCAAAACTAATTTCAATCTGCGTTTTCAATGTGTCTGAAATCATTAGTCCTCCACCACTGATTCATGTGGGGAAGTTGGCAGTTACTTGCGGAGAACAGGTTGTACTGGTACAGAATCCGGGAACACTGGTTAGGTTAACTGCCCGCCGTTACATGACTGAAATACTGTTGAAAAACGGCGTTAAACCCAAAACAAACAAACAAACAAAATATTTAACTATTATTGAAAACTTCCGTTAAAACAATTAACGATACGCTCTCCGAAAGAAAAGTTCTTAGCCACCTTGTAATATACATCATCTATTTTTACATTCCTTGAATACTTACTGTGATTATAAACATCGCATAATTATTTGTTCAGTTGCTAAAAAATATTGACCCAACAGTACTTGTTTTTAATCGAATTTCGTACAAATATAGAATTTATGATATAGGTTTTAATTCATACAAATTGTCATTATCCCATGTCAGAATTATTTCTTGTAGGAATCCACGTAGGACTGATGGGCAACCGTATGATTAAGTCGTTTCAACTGGACACAATACTATAGATGACAATACAGAGATAAATGACACATGGAATATCGATACGTTGTTTGCCATTTCAGTTTAAAATGCGATATAGAGTAAATTATCAATATAAGACAGTAAGATACTGAAAGTTTAGAAAAATAAATGAACGATGTACATTATGCAAATACTATTCACATAGGATAAAACAACTTCGGAAGCGCAAATAAGTTCTGGGGCCGTATTCATAAAGCATCTTAAGTATAAGTTTTGACTTAAGTTTAAGATTTTACTTAAGTTTGTGGTGATTTCAACTTAAGTCTAAGTAAAAACTTAAGTTCTAGTCATAAAACAGCTAAAACTTAAGATAAGTAAGAAATTCAATAGTAATTTAAAGACACTTCTGCGAGAAGGTATTTCTAAACCCGTTTTTATGGGGATGTGGTTTACAAACTTCGTAAGATCTTGGGTCATGGTAATTTTCCAGATGTATTTGGTAAAATTATAAAACGTTTTATTAAAAGAGGTTACAACCCAACTGTTTTGAGACATACCGCGTGTTTAGTGTTCAACCCGTTTACAGTTGGACACTACGCTTCCCTCTTTGATTGTGTCTGACGGAAGAGGGGGAGGACTCTATGATAAGCGGTTTTAAATCTTACCAGGACTGACCTGTTTTGATATATGTCTTCTGGCCTGTTTCGTTGGGCCCTTAAGGGTGTTTCTCTTGTTGCTCTGTTTTCTGAAAAGGCATTGAGTACATACGTTTTTGGTTCTTAAGGTTTGCTTTTTATATATTTATACACGAGCATTTTTGTGTTTTACATGCCATGCCTTTTTGTTTCCATTACGTGTGTTAGAGATTCACCTGGAGGGGATTACTTTTATATACAGTGTCCCGTGTCTTTGGAACATGGTGGGGGTAAGAGTGAGGTTGGGTGCGCACCATAAACCGGTTTAAGCTCCCCAGTGGTGTTTTTGCCACTGACCGTTCCAAGGCGGTGCTCCACTGTGTTCCTTTGTTTGTTCGTTTTGTCCTCATATGTTGGCTTTGTGTGTGTGTGTGTGTGTGTGTGCGCGCGCGCGCGCGGGTGTGTGTGTGTGTGTGTTTGTAGTGTGCACGTTTGCGTGCTGTGGGTTTCGTTTGGGGAGGCTGCGTTTTTGGTGCGTGACATTCCCTGTTTGATACTTGTCTTTGTTTTTAAGTCAGAAAATAAAATAGCGTGGTGAGAACGATTAAAGTGTTGTTTTCAGATAAAAGCACTTTAAACATAATTGTGCATGTTGTGTCTGTCTGAAATCAATGTTGTTTTTTTTAATGTTTTCGTCCACAATAAAAAACAAGAATTACTTATTAAGTTGCTTTATGAATAACAAATATATTTAATTAAAATAAATTTCTAACCTAAGTAATACTTAAGTAAATAATCAATTTCTTATACCTATACTTAAGATGCTTTATGAATACGGCCCCAGGTTTGTTTTCCATATTTTTATTTATCATTGAAGCCTTTCTACCATTACAGGCGTTGAATGATAAACATTAAGAAAATGTGATTTAAGTTGTAATAGAAATTCATTCTGTGGCTGATTATGAATTTGTTACGTGTAACTGTTTTAATCTATCAAACAAACAATACAGCTTATTAACCAATACATGTACTCATTTCGTGTTTATGTGAAGTTGTGTGGTTTCTTTCAAATATGAATTTCGGGCATGAAATCCCAATAAAACTTTTACCTGAAATATACATTATAGATCTATAATATTCTTCAATTTCCTTTTTTGAGGCCGGAGTATTATTTCATTTTATAGCAGTTCCGCCATTTCCAAGACAGTAATCATTCTCTACATCCAGCAGTTAAGTTTAAATTTGTGTTCATTATGAGATATTTTACCAGTTTTTCTCATCTTCCGACATGATGACCTTGGCTGCTGATTCAATCTGTGCATCGTAATAATCAAACAATATTGAATCGTAGACATGACAATCGTCATATTGTATTATTCTGAACATCTTGATTGATACATTTTCTGGGGGAAATCTTATTATATTTTTGAAGATAGTATCAGCTATGGGAGAACCTCATGACGAACTCCTGCTACTCTAAAGATTGCTTTGTTAGAGACTATTGAAAACAAATTACCAATCATCATCGCAGCATACATAGCTGCAGTACTGGTTTTCCAGGAATCTTACTCGGAGTGGTTCATATAAGCTTGAACTTTCATCACAGTCGAGCAAAAATAAAAAATGTATAAATCAAATATCCATCAACAAGGACATTTTATATGATAAGCATGAAATAGAAATGTTAGGTAAAAAGTGAAGGCATAATAAGCGGAAGAAGATCAAACGCAACCGGAAAAAAGCTGAAAAAATAACAATAAGAGCACTGCCACGGACACGTTGGCAATCATTGCGAAGGAAATTGCGCACGTTAACCTCACGCTTACCCTATTTTCAACAAGTTAGACAAGAATGTAAATAAAATTGTTCCCCTCTTAGACAATGTCTAACGTTATTGCAAAAATATCAGACTGTAAAATAGGTTAAATCCGAGATCTTTACACCAAATTACCAAATAACTTGTCTGAAGTCGGAGCACCAAAAGCATACCTTTTACAGGCATGGCTGGGCAAGTTGCAAAACAATATTCCACTCCCTCCGCCAATTTTGTCAGATTATCAGAATAACTAAATTGCAAAAATGAGCAACTTACAAAATTTACCATGTGTCTATAGCAACAAGTACGTTTGAAATTATTCAAAAGTAGCCATATGTATTTTACCGGGGAAATATGTACACCTTAAATATATTACATAAACAACATTTCTGCTGGAAAATAAAAGCTTTTTCGTAACATCCTCTCATAAAAGATACAAAAATACCTGGAATTCTAACATGAGGATATGGAATAATGTAAAGTATAAGACTTTTCAACAAGCTAAAGTACTTTATAATGATATCTCTTATGTCAAAATATAAAATGAGCTACATGAACTTAAAATTGTGTGTTTGCCTATAAATTTGGTAGTTGTAGTTTTCTTTTGCAAATTTGCTATCTTTTATCTTGTTTGAATGCCTCATTGTAAGGAAAGTATCATTGTTTGATCATCCTCCACTTCCACAATGAGGACTGTAGTGCTTTCGTCGTATCTTTCTGTCTGTTTGTTGGTTGACACTTTCAGACTTCAACTTTAATATTAAGTAAAACATGCAGCCTCCTACAGCAGTGTATGTATTACGAACGTATGGATGGATGGAAGGATACGTGATAATACTTTATTTTTTCAGACTTAAAAAACAATAGCATGTTAATTCAAAGTCATTCTTCCACTTTCGTCGGCATGTTCAAAGAAGAAAACTAAAGTTATTACTAAATATGATTGATATTCCCGAAGGAAAAAAGACAATTTTTCAACTTAAAGTGTTAAGGGAGACTGTGTAAAAAATAACCTAAATTATGGTTTCTGTATTTGATAACACTATTATGAGATTTAATACTTATATTTGTATTTTTTAAAAAGAAGGAAAGCTAGACTAGACTAGATATAAAATGTATCTAATGTTTACAACTCTTAAATAGATAATCTTATCTATCGACTCCAGTCACTGTAACTTGACATGTAACATTTTAAACAAAGTCCGTTATTTTATGTATTGTCAAAATTGTCATGAAATCAGCCTAGACTATTGTATAATAATTGCAAAAAAAAACTTTGTGTACCACTAAACCTGCAATTTATTTCATGTCTGTTACATTTTACATTTTTTCAATTGGTTGCAGGATGTATTGGCTATTGCATAACTGACCATTTTAATTCCAAGGAGTCATAAATAAGTGCTATCTTTCTTTATTATTATTTATTGTCAGTTTTATAAATTTTGTTATGAGAGACAACGTAAAAGTCGAAATATGTCTTGTATGGTCTTTATCATCTCTGGGTACATTATATGTAGTTCGTTTAACTTCAGGGGCCGTATTCATAAAGCATCTTAAGTATAAGTTTTGACTTAAGTTGAAGATTAAGTCCTATTCATAAAACAGCTTAAACTTAAGATACGTCAGAAATGACTTAAGTCAGAATACAAAATGGCGTCGTGGGTACGATTAAAGTGTTGTTTTTCAGATAAAAGCATTTTAAAATATAATTGTGCATGTTGTATCGGTCTGAAATTAATGTTGTTTGTTCTAATGCTTTCGTCCACAATAAAAGCCAAGAATTACTTATTAAGTTGTTTTATGAATAACAAATATACTTAAGTAAAATAAATTTCTAGCCTAAGTAATACTTAAGTCAATAATCAATTTCTTATACTTATACTTAAGATGCTTTATGAATACGGCCCCAGGACTGATTGATGCTCTGTCTGTAACTGTGTTGTTTGACATTCTGAAATAAAATCTTTCGTAGATTTTATTTGAATGTACTTTACTTTACCAATCCCATTTGATTCTCTTAGATTTATTTCTAAAATCATTCCCTATTTGATTTTTTCAATCATGTAAATACAACTAACGAGACAATACATTTTGCCTAAAACGCATTCAAGTGAATGTTAGGAGTTCATATTCGACCCGTTAATCAGTAATGTGATTTTCATAACAGAAACTTTATTTGGTTGTCCTCTTAAGAAAGAGGTAGGTCAATTCATACGCTACCTAACCCAAATTACCACTCAAAAAAGTTTATCAATTTTTGTTAGGTACAAAAGGCTCATTAGACAGAGACAACACTAAATTAAAGCATGTCCTTAAAAGATTAAAACAGCACATTTTTCTGTTTAAAGGGTCATTTAAATGACCATTTTGACTTATATATCATGATTATGTCATCCTTGGATACAGTTTACCCTCTTTGTTTCTCATCCGTACCAGTAATTGCATTGTTTGGCATTCTGAAATGCATCCCGGGCATTAATTTAATGATTTTTGTCCTATTGTATATATACTATAAAATATAATCCTAGTAATACTTTCCTTTGATTACATAGAGGATATTATATGAGTGTCTTTTCATACTGAATTTATTAAACGAGTTGAATAAAATAATAAAATGCGAGGCTTTGTCAAACATTTATCAATTTTATGCTACGAGTTAAATAAATTCAATGTGCAAAGACACAAATGTAATATTCTTTTATCACATGCAAGCCTTTTATGTTGAAACATCAAAATTTCTTCTTTCATTACCTATTATAGACCAAGCAAATGCAACCAACATTTCCTATAAATAAACGACGTCAAAGTCAAAGCTTTATTACACTAGTGTATTATCTAATTTATGTAATGGCTTTATTTCACTCCCACAACGTCAAACATGTGATAAAGTGTCTACATTTTAAAAACATTTTGCAAACAAAATTACCAAGGAAATCTATCTTGCCTTAGTTGTACCAGAGTAAATGTCAGGGGTTTATATGTCGACTCGTTCTATCAGCATTTGTGTCTGTTTCGTAATTGAAATGGCATTGGATCGTGTTGAGAAGCATTTTTGGTGAATATGAATTGTCTTATATACCGGTGAATAATCAAAAGGATGTCAAAAAGGGTTCGAGCAGCAAGACAGCGCATATGTGTTTTCCTATGTGTCAAACGTAACTGAACTACCAATAATACAAACCAACATTAATTAACTTTTCTGATAACCTGATGATATTCCCTAGAAATGTTTTCCCTTTTCCTCATTTCACGTTTTGGTCTCTGTGTTTTACGTGTCTGCGAATTATCACACCACATAATAGACGCTATAAATGAATCTAAAGATTCAAACAAAAATCCGACATTTACAACAAAGGATACATGTTTCAACAAAGAGTTACAATTAACAGAAGTCTTCGAAATATAATACTTTCTAACATAAAAACGAATATTCCATGATACAAAAAGGCATCCATATCTAATTTCGTCGATATTAATACTAATATTATCTTAATGACACGACATGTATTGTGTAGTAATGAAATCAAGAAGAAATTCAATGCAGCTTTTGTCAGTGAAGTAAGCAACTATATCATGTTCTTTCGAAACAGTATAAGCATATACATGTACAAATTAAGACGTAAATATGTAAATACAGGGTGAACATTCTCTGTACTAAATTTATTCATAAAAACAATAACGCTCAAAAGATACGACTGCGTGACAAAAGCAATGTAGTTGACTGTTAAAAACCGGAGTCACAAATTAAAACAGATTGCAATATTCATTTTGATGCATTTGTTGCAATCAGATTGTGTTTAATTTAATGTTAGGAAGACAAGACAGATACAAATATGTTTCCTGAGTAGATTTAATGCTTTGTTTGCTTTCAATTTTGAGTATTGACATTTCTCAGATTTTAACACTTTAGTGCACGTGTAACTTGTCAAACATCACTTAGTAAGATAAATTGCAAAGCTTTCTTTTGTAAACAGAATGATAATTGGAATAAAGGAATAAATTCTTAAATTACAATATAGATACTATTTAAATATTGTTGCCTTCACATTAAAGAGTCCTTTGTTCGGCATTATTTACCGTTTTTGCAGTTCAATTTCTGCTGGCGTATAAAGCCCAAAATGGAAAATAGTCTTCAATGTTTTTATGAGCCATCGTAGGTTAAGGCCATTTCATACGAATACTAAACCGGAACCGAAACCCGGATGTATTTTGACCAGTGGGCCATTTCACATTAACGCAGAAACGACTCCGAATAGTCAACTATGGAATAGTTAACCGAATTGAAATCAGAACTGAAATCAGATTGCCTCGTCAGCACATCTCCTCATAAACAACAGATTTGATATTGATATTTACGAAACAATGATTGATAATTGTAGTTGTGCATTTGCGGTTTAATAAATTTTCATACAGTTATTGACCTTGAAGAATCGCAACATGGGATCGAACCCAACTGTGATACAATTTATCTGTAAGCTGTAAGCTGTAGTTACAGTAGAGTTGATATAAATATATTGCTCGCTCGGATATGAATGTCTCCAGTACCCAGTTCACGTGGTACATGTCAATCTCAGCTTTGTGAAGTTTAAATAACTCGATCACTTTAATATGACACGCGATGCTTGTAATTTAATTTATTCCTTGTTTCACTGGCAAATTCGAGTTTAGGTGTCACAGTTGTACACTCCTCTTGTAAAAAAGATAAATATCAAACAAGGAATGCTACCTTCCAAAAACGCAGCCTCTCCAAAACGAAACCCACAGCACACCGACGTGCACACCTTCAACACAACACTCACATAGAAAGCAAACACACGAGGACAAAACAAACAAATGAAGGAACACAATGGGGTACCGCCTTGGAACGGTCAGTGTCAAAAACACCTTTTTGTAAGTCATGAATAAATTAGGTAAAACAAAAATATCAAATATCGTACGTTATGAAAATGAAGTAGTATTCTGTTAAGTATGTTAATGCTTAATTAGCTATTAATGTCAGCTTTTATCGAGATATTTTATTGTCGAAAGGTTGAAGAAAATGTTGTTTTTTGTTGGACATCCATAAAACATTATCACATCTAGAGAAAAAAAAATGTGAGTTTAAATGAGCACACATTCAGAAATAAAAGTTTATTAATCAAAATATTTTCGAATTAAACAAGAGAAAATTTTATTATGCATTATGGCCGTTTTGTAAAAACAAAGCGATGATTAGGAGAACACCACGTGTGTACTGTTATCAGACATCACAGTTTCTTCCGTTGTAAATGTGTTAACAACGAGCATGTTAAATTAAATTTCCAGTGTATTATATCTGTTCAGAAACGGATGGTTCGAATCCCTAAATAACTCGAGCATTCATACCTTGCGAATTTGAGCAGTCGATATATATCAAAACTTCTCCCAAACCACTTGTCACATTTGTATAGTTATATATATGTAAGCAATGACTGTAGCACAGATCATTACAAACTCGGTGTTGTTTCTTGTGGATATTGCCTTTTTGCGATCTTTTAGTAATGAAACCTGTGCATCTTTGGAACAGCTGGTCTGTCCGATTTTATTAAACGTCTCAGAAATCATTGGTATTATCATTCAGTAACAAGAATATATATTATTGAAAGTAAGTTCGTCTTATATCGTATTAAATTTGTATCACTATACAATCGAGATCAAGATAATATTTATTCTGGAGTAATAGTCCTTAAAGTGCGAATTTGATATATATTGTCCGCTCAAACACTTATTAAAAGATATGTAACTACTGACCAAGCCAGATCTAAAAAGTATCTCTAAAAGAATGGTCATTTTGATAAGTCAATATTGCGAATCAGATAGTTATCGCTCATTAACATCACTATCAATAAAATCTGTAAAAAGATCATTTGGAAGCAAATAATGCAAACAAGAAAAATAATAGCAGACTCGGTTTGATTGAGTCTGTTCATGAGAGGTAATGAAATGTGCAACCTAGCACCGGCTTAAGCGGAACTCTATTACACATATGGTGAATGAACTCCATGATCCCAAAGGACCAGAAAATATAACAACAATGAATCCAAGTACTACAAGTGTAATTATTCGCCAACTTTTGAAGTAACCCTTTGAATTAGTCACGAACGTGACAATAAAATGAATAAAAATAACACAATAACAATAGTATTTCACTCACTCGTTTAGAATGTCGATTACTAGACATTTCAAGAACTTAACTTAATCCAAAATGCCAATTGTTGATTTTTTTTCGGACATCAACAATTAAAGTTATGAAGGTAAGAAATGTCATTTGACAAAATAATATAAACCATAAGAGGGGGTCAGATGTACAAAAACCATAACGTAATGGGGAAAAATACTGAACTTTCTTTCATTTTTCTTGGTGATATATTTCCATATTGGTGCATTATGTTCTAGCAATAAGAGAAATGTTTCTATATTTTCTCATTCCAAGAATAAAACCTGGCGAGTTACTTGTTTTCCAATTTCCGTTGATGGGAACAGCAATAGTCAAGAATGAAAGTTTTGAAAGATAAAGGTAAGGGTAGATTTCCCGGAAAGCACAGAGTACCCCCAAACACAGCCCGCAAAGTAGGCCAACAACAAAAAGAAGCTGTAACGGAAAAATAAGTAGCCGGGTTGCTTCAAAAATCCAACAACAAGTACATATTAAATATATGCAAAATACAGAAAAATGGGGGTGGTGTGGTAAGAGGCAGATAAAAGGGTCGGATGTTGGGGGAAGTTGGAGCAAGGATTCAATAGGGAAAGTCACGTACCTTAAACGCAGTCGCAGACACGCACGTACAAATGACAAACACACGCACACACAACTTACATACACAGATAAACAGACAAGTTAGAAAAACAACACTGTGGGCTCCGCCCATGACAAACACACACATATACACATACACACGCACATAAGCAGGAAAAAAATGACAGTCGGGCACAGCCTAAAGCCGGACGGCAGACAAAATTATGGTGGGCATGATAACTTACTCATGGTAAAAGGAGAGAGGCAGCAAATGCAAGGAAGCGTAAATTCAAGGGAAATGGATGCGATGGGGGTAATAGGAGTAGTGAGGAGAAAGGGGAAAGAAACGCTAACAACAAACAAGACAACATACACAACACTAAGAATGAGACAAACAGAAAACAAGTTGAAAATATGGGCACCGCCTTGGAACGGCCAGTAACCTACAAAAAAGAAACTGGGGATTTAAACGCGTTCAGGGCAACTTGACACTTGTGATCGTTGAAAATAATGCTTTAGAAGTGAAACCTGAAGACATCCGTAGAAAACAAGCTGCTTCATTGCAAAAAAAAACACTCATTCATTTTATTTTAAAGCTGTAATTCCCAGACTTAAAAGCTTATAAATGCTTGTTTCCAGTGTTATTAGATTGAGACGCATCAACATATTCATGATGGTTTTTTTTTCTGTTAAAATGTTTGATATGCTTAACATATTACGAACAAAAATATTGAAAAGTGCTTCATCACAAGTTCCTGTAGGAAATCTATTCTATAGTGTTAATTTTTAAGAACTTTTCATTGGGGTAAATCAACATATTTGTCAAATAAAATGTATTGTTCCATTCACTTTTTTCTGAGACATGCTCCTTAGCAGATAAATGTTAGCCATTTCCAAGAGGGTGCTTCTTCTTTTCAATCATCCAGCAGTTAAGTTTAAATGTGTTGTCATTATGTGATATATTTGCCATTTCGTCATCTTCCGACATGTTGACCTTGGGTCTTGATTCAATTTATGCATCGTAATAATCAAACAATATCGGATAGCTAGACATGACATTTTCATACTGTAATACTCTGAACATCTTGATGAATACTTTTGTGGGGAAATAGTAATATATTTTCGAAGATAGTGTTTATTATGATTTTTTGTGGGGAAATAGTATTATATTTTTTTTAAATGGGAGTATCTTAGCTCCAGTCACTTTAAAGATGCTTTGTTACAAACTATATAGAAAGACTTTATCGATCATCGTAATCAGATGAAAAAATAATTCGATTCACACTGGAGATTTGAAATTAAATATGTTTTGTATTCTTACATTTACCCTCACGTACGAGAATTGACGATGTCGAATAATTATGTTATTAAGTAAATTAAGGTAAGAAAAACATTCTTTCGTTGATTTATTACATGTTGAAAAAGTAATTTGATTATCAAAAGTTGTCCATTTGCTTGTGCAGTATATTTCTGAGAAATCAACCTGACATTGCGGATAAAATACCTACGATTGATCGGTATAGTTGGATATTGTGTTTGTAAAACGCCATTGAATATGTTTTACGTAAAAATAGGCCTTTAATTAACCTTTAGCATGCTAGATAAATTGTCGTCTGCTGGAAATGTCGTCTGCTTAAATTGTAAAGTTCATTCAATTAGCTCCAAAATTGGAAGAAATATTGTCAGAGTAGCAAACAGCTTGGAACCTGATCAGACGCCGATTTAATCGGCGTCTGATCTGGTTCCAAGCTGTTTGCAAAGGCTGTTAAATTCGCCTGCAGCAGGCTAAGGGTTAAATAAAACAGTTTCCGTTTTTTTGTTTTTTTTTGCGCCATATGTCGTCTTTTCGTCCCGCGAACCTGCCAAGCGAAATCACAAGATATGCGATTGTTAAACTGATTAGCGGGATCGCTTAACAAAAACCCGCTAACTTGCAGGAACCACATGGCGAAATATCAATATTTTAGAATTCAAGCAATGGGATCACTGGGTAAGCAGAACGCTAAATAGTGTCTATTTGCTTTGCCAACCCGCCATTATGTCTCATAAATTTCGTCCTTTCGCCCCATATTCCATTAACGAGTATGATTTTTTGTCCCTCGCCCACAGCTCTTGCGCGAGCATTAGCTCCGCGCCACGATCGTTATATTTCATTTCACAAATCTCAACTTCCGCACCGAGCTCCAGCCATTCAAATAGTTCAAATCTCGTGTCTTCGCCCCACAACCTTGCTGAGCGGAAACACCGCTATCATTATAATCATCTCTTTCATCTCTCCCGCTTCCGCTGAAAAACGTGTTTTCTTCCCATACCCCCAACTCCTGCTGTTTGTTTAACAAGTTTTCGATCTGTGATCCCGTCGATTCATGTCTTAATCTCGTCTTTTACTCAGGCCTCTTTCTAGTATTATCCTTAGAAATGAATATCTAAAGAAATCCAAAACATTCTAATACTTTTCATACTTGTACCCAACCACATGTAGATGTAGTTCTTTCCATTATTCCGCTACGTCGGCTGCTCTTATTTCCCGTAATACATACTTCATAGTAACAGTGCAACGACTCTGCTTAAACGCACATGAAATGATCAAATCAGACAGATGAAGACACATCTTATTTTATATCAATGTCATTTGCTGTACAGCTATCACAGTAAATAGAGTTAAGTTTAAAAGTGTTATTTTAGGCTGGAAATTGCATTGACAGAAATTATTTTTGCTTACCATGCTGGACACAATTGATCCTGATTTTGTGACATCCAAGCAGTCTGATCATGATATGCACTGGTCTCCATTCAGTCAGTATCTTTAAGGTAAGCACCCATTTTAACAATTGCTTAGCTCCGTAGGTAGAGCGTCGGTCTACAGATCGCGGGGTCGTGAGTTCGATCCTCGGGCTGGGCGTATGTACACCGTGACTATTTGATAAACGACATTGTGTCTGAAATCATTAGTCCTCCACCTCTGATTCATGTGGGGAAGTTGGCAGTTACTTGCGGAGAACAGGTTTGTACTGGTACAGAATCCAGGAACACTGGTTAGGTTAACTGCCCGCCGTTACATGACCTAAATACTGTTGATACGGCGTTAAACCCAAAGCAAACAAACAAACATTTTAACAATTAATGGTCATGTCCAAATTGAAAAATGGACAAGTTCGTTATAGAAATTTAGCAGGGTAAGGTTTTATACAATTAACACTTGTAATAGAGCATAACAACTGATTTTGCTCACAACATGATTGTGCTTCTGATTCTGTTTGTTTAATCTATTCATTATTATTATTATCGTTGTTATTATTAACAATATTATTATATTATCTTTATTATTATTATTATTATTATTATTATTATTATTATTATTATTATTATCATCACGAACAGAGAGATGTAATATGCTGCGTGTAAGAAGCAATGCAGCAGCGTAACAAAAACAAAAAAAAGTATTTTGCTTTACTTGCATTTGCTTTTGCCTGTAATATAAAGTTATGTATCTAAATATTGAGCAGGCTAACGTTTGTCAATGTTGCACAGTAATGGCATTGCATGTATAACGAAACAGAACCAGAGTCCTATACGGCTGACAAGTTTGTTTTTTTTTTTGTACGATTTCTGTCAGTAACATTAAAACTAATATGTCAGCCATATGAATATGTTTCCGTATTGTATTGCCACACATACTACGTAACAGAATGATTGCTATCGACGGCAAATTTAAAGCAATCTATGATTTATGTTACATTTGATTTAACAACAGATAAATTTAGAATTTGAAATTTCTTCTGGCAACTTTCAAAAAAACAAAGAGAAATATCAAACAGGGAATGTCACGCACCAAAAGCGCAGCCTCCTCAAAACGAACCCCCTAGCACGCAAACGCGTGCACCACACACACACACACACACACACACTCAAAGCTTACACATCAGGACAAAACGAACAACACACACACACATACTCAAAGCAAATCTGGTATGTTTCTACTGGGAAGACTGTATTGTACATATATGTATGTGTAAGTTGTATAGTAGAAGCCACTGTTTTACTTTAGCGAGTTTTGGATTTAGACAGGAGGTTGATAATGAAAACATAAATTATATTCCGAAAACAAACAAAAGTCTTACATGCGCTAGTATCGAGGTGACTCTATATTTATGACTTTGTAGCCTTTTGAATCTCATGTGTTAAGCTCGTGAACTATTACTGTATTTCCTATTTTTATAAAGCACAGCTTAAATATAAATGGTCTTTTGATTCATCAGTATACACATGAATAATCCTTATCTGCTGATTTGATGTTATTACTTTTGATAAAATGCATCTATTGTCTCGACATTCAGTCACGGATGTTTAATGTGGTAAACGGTTATAAAAGTAAAAGATAAGCTTCCATGGAGCTTTGCGCAAAGCAAGCAGCCATAGCCACACATCGCAAAGTAGACCATAAATAAAAACTGTAAAGGAAAGTTATAATAACAGACTGGCTTATGAAGGCGGTTGCCTAATTGTTAAAATGTCGGCTGCTCAACCCCAGATTCGTGGGTTCCAGCCCGAATGATGGGGTCACTATCGCACCACATATGACTCCAGTATTTGTTTTCCAGGAATCGCACTCGAGAGTTTGTTCATATAAGCGTAACACCTTTATCAAAGTCGAGCTAAAATAAATAATTCAAAATTAAAATGCCAATTAACAAAGATATTTATATGAAAAACAAATAATGAAAATGTTGGGTAAAAAGGAGAGTGGGGTAATAAAAAGAAGATCAAACGAAACCGGAAAAAAGCAAACTGAAATAAGGGGCACTGACTCAGATACGTCGGTAATCTATGCGAAGGAAATTGCGAGGGTTTAAATGCTTTTTTGAACATGTCAACCTCACATATACCCTATTTGCAACTAGACAAGACAGTTTAAATAAAAAAAAATCCCCAACGTCTAGCGTCAATGCAAAATATTGACTGTAAAAGTCAAATATATACTGACCTTTCAGTACACCAAATTACCAAATAACTTGTCAGAAGTTATAGCACCAAAAGCATCTCTTTTAAGGGCATGTCTAGGCAAGTTGCAAAACAATAATCTGCTCCCTCCGTCTTTGTTGTCAGGTTATCAGAATAAATCAGTTGAAAGAGAGAGCAGCTTACATAATTTATCAAGTACCTATTAGAACCAGATATATGTCTTTTACCGGGGAACTACGTACATCCTAAATATATTACAGAAGCAATATTTCTGTCGGAAAATAAAAGCTATTTCTAAACATCCTCCAATAAGAAGATACAATAAATATACCTAGAATTCTAACATGAGGATATGGAATAATGTAAAGTATAAGACTTTTCAACAAGCTAAAGTACTCTGAAATGATCTGAAACATTTTCTCTGACATATAAATGTTTTAAAGTCATATGTCATTTATCTCAAAATATAAAATGATATATTCCTGAACTACATGAACTTAAAATTGTGCGTTTGCCTTTAAATTTGGAAATTGTAGCTTGAAGTGAGTACTTGTGCATTTATTTCGCAAATTTGCTATCTTTTGTCTTGTTTGAATGCCTCATTGTAAGGATAATGTCATTGTTTGATCACCCTCCACTTCCAAAGGAGGGTTACAGTGATTTGTTCGTGTCGTTCCGTGTGTCTGTTGGTAAACACTTTGGTCAGACTTCAACTTTAATAAGAAAAACACGCAGCCCCTACAGCAGTATATGTATGTACAGATGGATGAATGCGTGATCGTCGTATCTTTCTGTCTGTTTGTTGGTTAACACTTTGGTCAGACTTCAACTTAAATATGTAAAATACACAGCCTCCTACAGCAGTGTATGTATTACGAACGTATATATGTATGGATGAACGGATGGATGGAATGATGCGTGATAATACTTGTATTTATTTCAGACTTAAGGAGGTAGGTTACCTTGATATTTGTATGTGCGCATGCCCAACCGGAAGCTAACGTGACGATTTATGACGACGTTTACGACAAACTAAATGTGTTTGTTTATCCATTCTTCTGAAAAATAATCATGAACCTGCCTCCGATCTAACGCTTCATGGTGTAATAATATAGAAATAATGAATAAAATGCCACAGAAACGCTTCAAAACATTGTTGACTTAAAATGACGTCATTGACGTCATGACATTTCGTGTCAGTTACCGCGAAAAATTGATGGCTTTTATTTTGAAAGTGCGTAATTCTGTGCATTTTTTTTTATTTGAATGATTTTTTTAACAGCCATTATTTGCTGAAATATCTTTTATGAGTCTTTCGCTCTGAATAATAATCAATATTTTGCTTCTTTTATGTAGTTATATTGAAATGTTTTGCGGAATGTAAGAAAATGGATGATGGTAACCAATGTTTTTGGGAATATAGTTGGGTGAAAGGTTATTTATTACGTCGACCATTTTCAAATAAATATTGAACAATTTGATTTGTTATACCTATTTTTCAGTTTCCGTTGATAAATTGTTACTATTATACTAAAAGTAAGCTCAAAAATTGTTGAAATTTAAATAGAAAATTGTGGTTTCTTGAATGTAATCGATGTTACCATGGAAACGAAGCCCGCGACCTATATATCTAAATGTAAAACTCAAAAGCGTTGACACTTGTCTATTTGAGGAACACAGCTTCGGGTTTTTATTTTCATTTCAACAATATCCATGACAATAATAGCAGCATGCAGACCGATTTTTCCATGAAAAATGTCAGACGAAGGGTACTGCTGTAACTATTTTAAGCTGAAAAAATTGTTTAAATAAATGCAAATAACACGAAAATATTACTTACGTTAAAAATAATAAGTTTTAAAGCTACATTAACAAGAAAGATGATTTTATTCAATATTTTTTATAAGAAATTACGACAAAAAGCAAGATAGAAGCTGTTTTAAACATCTCTGTTGCCATGGTTACTTAAAACTTTAAGAAAAATATGGTATCATGTAAAGTGCTTGGTATTTTGCTAATAATATTACCCAAATATTCCATATTGATCATTAACAGAATGGCAATGAAGCCGTTGAAAACCCCGTTTTTATACAGAATTGTTTAAAAATGAGAGAAAATGCGTTACCATGGAAATACGAGCCCCGCGACATATACATTTTAAGCTTGTATTAGAAAGCTAACGCGCATACTAGTAAAATTATCAATTGTGCAGACTTCTACGGACATCAATGAAACCAAAATACACTAAAAATGTTAAATATCCATGTTTTCCTTCTTAGTTTAATATAAGATACATTGGGAGGGTCATGTTATTCAAACCTGGATAAAAATTGAACTTGAAGGGACAGAGATTTTCGAAATTGAGATTATAGCAGTTAAAACATCATATTACACGAAATACAAAATATTGCTGCGGTTCAAGTACTTTGAATTTTACCCTGGTAACAAGGTAACCTACCTCCTTAAACAGTAGCATGTTGATTCAAACTCATTATTTTCATTTCATTATCCACATTCGCCGTAATGTTCAACGAAGACAACTAAAGTTATCACTAAATATGATCGATATCCCCGAATGTCACCAGCCAAAGGAAAAAAGACAATTTTTCAACTGTGCCTGTATTTGACAACACCATTATAAAATTTAATACTTAAAGATGTTTTTTGAAATTGAAAAAAAAAAGAACTACACTAGACTGGACTAAATGAAACTGTATCACATGTATACAAACTCTTAAATAAATATTCTTGAATATTGACTCCTGTCACAGTAACTTGACATGAAACCTCTTTTAACAAAATCCATAATTTTCTGTATTGTTAAAATTATCATGGAATCAACGTAGATTGCTGTGTAATAATCTTAAATATATTTACTTAAACCTATTTACTTTATGTATGATTTTGACATATAGCCATGTTTGTCTAATTCTAAAACTTGTTCAATTGGTTGTAGGATATATGAGTTATTGCATAACTGTAATTCCACAAGGTCAAGCATAATTGCTATCCTTTTATATTATTATTTATTGCAAATATTTATTTTGTTCAGTTTTATCAAATTTTGTTATGGGTAACAGGGTACATCAGCAGTTACATAAATGGCAAATTTAATACTACAAATCATGCTAAAGAACTTTCTTATTTATCAAAGAATTACTACAACACAGACATTATCAAGTTGAAAAAGTATAAAAGACTCACTAGATAGAAACAACAATATTAAGAGACAATACAAAAGTAGAAGTATGTTCCATAAATATCAGAAAAAGAAGGCGGTACTGTTTAAGGTAGTTTTGCACGTTTGATAAACCGGACGTGATGGTGTAACGTCATTTATCCGGAAAACGTAGACTAAAGCCTTGATTCGGCGTACGGAAATGAAAATCAGTTTATGAACTAATGGCACCGTTACTATCTTTGTAAAGATAAAATATGATATTAAAACATCTGACACGTTATATAATTCAAAATAATGTCTTCAAATACCTTGAAATTTGCGGTTCACTTTAATCATGGTCAAATATCTCAAAAATAAGCACATGGAACTATACATTTTATTTCACCACATTATAGGCCATTTGTTTATTTACGACTGTGAGAAGTTTCATTAAAATCTACATCGTAGAAAAAAGTCTATTCGCGAAAATGTTATGAAAGTTCTGATTTTCCCATAGACTCCCATTATGAAAAATTGCATGAGGTCCAATTTTTTTTTCAAATCAGAATAGCAAAATATCAAGAACACGACTCTATCCTTTTTATTTGCTGAATTTGTATACTCCGAAGTTTTGAAGATCAGAGTTTAATCAAATTCTACATTGAAGAAAATAATTCGAACCGAACGTGCACAACTATCTCAAAGGGTCGTTTAGGCTTACATCTGGGGCCGTATTCATAAAGCATCTAAAGTATAAGTTTTGACTGAAGTTGAAGATTTTATTTAAGTTTATGGTGATTTCAGCTTAAATCTAAGTAAAGACTTAAGTCCTATTCATAAAACAGCTTAAACTTAAGATACGTAAAAAATGAAAACAAAATAGCGTCGTGAGTACGATTAAAGTATTGTTTTTCAGATAAAAGCACTTTAAACATAATCCTGCTTGTTGTATCTGTCTGAAATTAATGTTGTTGTTTTTTAATGGTTTCGTCCACAATAAAAGCCAAGAATTACTTATTAAGTTGTTTTATGAATAACAAATATACTTAAGTAAAATAAATTTCTTACTAAAGTGATACTTAAGTAAATAATCAATTTCTTATACTTATATTTAAGATGCTTTATAAATACGGCCCCAGGTCTATAATTATAATCTCCTGGTACATTTTATGTTGTTCATCTATCTTCAGTACAGATTGATGCACTGTCTATTACTATGCTGTTTGACATTCTGAAATGAAAGCTTTTGTTAAATTTGTGTGAATTAACTTTACTCTACCTATCCCATGTTGTTGCTAAGTCTCTTTTTTTATTACTATATATACACGTTTTAAAATATCCTGTTAATAAAACTAACAAAAAAATTCTTCTTGTCTAGAATGTACTACATGGAATGTAAGAAGCCGTTAATTAGCATGTAATTTTCATAATCAAAATTGAATTAAGCCGTGCTGACAATAAGAAAGTAGGACACTTCATACGCCTAGTAAATCTAGATACCTTACAAAAATTACAACTCAAAAGAGTTTATCAAATTTTATTATGTATAATGTGTTCATTAGATAGAACGTACACTATTCAGAAGCAACACAAAATTAAAATATATCCCTTAAAGATTAAAACAGTATATTTTTTCTGTCTAAAGGACCATTTTGAATTTAATCATAATTATGTCATCCTTTCATCCTTGGGTAGACTAGCTACTAGTCTGATAATAAGTTTTTTTTATATACTAATGTATTTCCTTGTCAGATATCTTTCATTTATAGATAGCTCCCTGTTATAGACTGCTCCCTTTTGAATATCTGGCTGTACATTTGGCAGCAAGAAAAGCTAACCATGTTATAACTATGAAGGGAAGTAATTTAATATAAAATATGAGAAGAGACTATGACTGGCAAATGTAAGGACTGAGACCAGTCTAATCCTTGGGGTACAGTTTATCCTCTCTGTTTCTTATCAGTACTAATTAATGCCCTATCTGTTTTCTCCTAAATGCAAGCATGGTATTTATTTAGTTATTTTTGTCCAATTTTATACTTTCAAATCCTTTCAGTTGATTACAGTGTATATATTTTTCAAACCTCTTGCAAATAAATGTAACAGGGAAAAACATATGTTGCCTTAATTGTACCAGAGTAAATGTCAGGGGTGAAAAATCAAAAGGCTGTCAAACGTGCTTCAGTCTCTTTATAGCAAGACAGCAGAAAATCGTGTTTTCCAATGTGTCAAACTTAAATGAGCATTCAGTTATGAAAATGGCAATGAACGAACCTGTATTAATCAAGGTTATGTATAACGTGATGATATTCCATAGCAATGTATTCCCTTTCAGTTATTCATTTCACTATTCGGTCTTTGTGTTGATTATAACACCACTTAATAATAAAAGTTGTACAGTTAAAGATTTACAATTAAAAGAAATATCCAAAAAGTAATACTTTCTAACATAAAAACGAATATATCATGATACAAAAGGCATCCATATCTAATCATGTCTAATTTCGTCGATATTAATACTAATAATATCTTAATAAAAAGAGATGTATTGTGTAGTAATGAAATCAAGAAGAAATCTAATGCAGCTTTTGTCAGTGATGCACGAAACTTTACCATGTTATTGCCCGGTTACTGTCACCGATCTCAAGGAGTAATCGCAAAATCAATTTATTATTCTCTTTTCCGGTAACCTACTTTAAATAGCGTATATATTTCAATCAAAATGTTTGCTTCGGATTTATGTGAAAGTCTGGTTAAAGTTAGAATAAAAGAAAATGAGTACTCACACTCGTTCAGAATTAAGAAAGTTATCACCGTGTTTCGAATATTACTGATACCGGTTTCGGCATTTACGCAACGCTGAAATACGCGCGTTCATACAAAAATGATGAAAGAGATTCGTCGTTGTATGAACGTCACGGCTAAACCAGTTATATTGCTTGAATTATTGACTAAATCTTTACAAAATGTCTGTCTGAAAACAGCGAAAAAAATGACAGATTTGAGATTTTGCAACATTTTACCAACCTATAGTTCGTTGTTGTTTTTCGTAATACCCAGCACAAGTACCGAACTCATTTTTCTTTTATGACAATTATGGGTACATTTTTTATCATAAGATGGTATCTGACTAACGATATGACAACTGTCCTTTGCAGTGGTATTAATATTAAATTTTATAGCTCCTATATGCTGCAAAATCAGTCTAAACACTAAGTTATTCACCGCCTCAGTAGACTATAGGTTGACCGACCGCTTCGACTATGGGATGTCGTGTGTTCTTTCCCTACCGTGTCATACCAAGATGTGAAAAGTGATACAAGTGGCTTTCTCATTAAGAGGATAGTTCTAGCGCTGGTCAAGCCTGTTGCCACTATAATGTACGGTTTCATGTCGCGTTTCTAGTAAGACAGTTCTATTACGGTTGGAAAGAGTGCTTACTGCCACAAGTAGACAACGTTGTTTATACTACTGACTTTTAGAGAGAGAAAATAAAAACGCTAAACGCATGCACACACCCATAAAAGCTGATCCAAACTCATTGTATTTTTTACTTCTGGATGATCCTTAATTATTTCGTTTAATCTATTTATTAACTGCCGCTTCTATCGTTATTGATGTCTTAACATTGGAATGTTTGGAGATCTCATAAATGTGTATGTAAATTACTTTTGATGTTGTCGCCATTTTACATTTCTTTCAAAATTGTATTAGCATATACATATACAAATGAAGCCGTAAATATGTAAAGAGCGAGACCTTAAATGATGTTCTTGTACGACAGGGTGAAAATTCTCTGTACTAAATTTATTCATAAAAGCAATATCGCTCCATAATGCGTGACAAAAGCAATTTAGTTGACTGTTAAAAACCAGATAGATATAACACAAATTAAAACAGACTGTTATATTCATTTTTGATATATTTCTGTCGCAATCAGATAACTTCTTGTGTTTAATTAAATGTTAGGAAGACAGATACAAATATATTTCATGAGTAAATTTAATGCGTTGTTTGCTTTTAATTTTGAGTTTGACATTTAAATACTTTGGCGCTTGTGTAACTTGTCAAACATCACTTAGTAAGATAAACTGCAAACCTTTCATCTGTAAACAGAAGGATAATTGGAATAAAGGAATTGATCTTTAAATTACAATATAGATACTATTTTAATATGTTGCCTTCATATTAAAGAGTCCTTTGTCGGCATTGTTTACTTTTCTGTAGTTCAATTTCTGCTGACGTATAAAGCCCAACATGTCAAAAAATTTTCATTGCTTTTATGAGTCATCGTACGTTAAGGCCATTTCGTACGAATACTAAACTGGAACCGAAACCCAAATGTATTTTGACCAATGGGCCAATTTAACATTTTCGCAGGAACGGCACCGAATAGTTAATCGAAACCAAACCGAAAACATGCACAAATTGAAATCAGGTTTTCAAAGTCTCGTCAGCTCATCTCCTCATAAACAACAGATTTGATAATGATAACTACGCAACAATGATTGATAAACGTAGTTGCGCATTTGCGGTTTAATGGTTTAATGTATTTCCATATATCATGTTTTTCACATTTAAGACGAATAAAATTTATGTTATGTTATGTTATGTTATGTTATGTTATGTTTTGTTATGTTATTGACAAACAAGCCAGATGGTCTAGTATCTCTAGAATAATAGTGATTTAATAATTCAATATAGCGAAATCAGACGGCTCATTAACATCACTATTTAACCTAATTCAAGTGCAAAAACTGATGTAAGATTTGAATTCGATATTTAAACGGGTCCAAATAACTTAATTAACAATACATGTAGTATTTTACACGTCATTCAACGAGGATGCCGATGACCAGCCTTTGTCGTAACTTAGCTTAATCACAAATTACAAATGTTTTAATTTTTTCCAAACATCAACTTTTCAACTTACAAAGACAAAAAGTATTACTTGACACAATAATATACGCCATTAGAGGGGATCAGAGGTTCAAAAACCATTACAATCAATTGGGGACTAAATACTGATTTATCTGCCAATAATGGTTTCTTTTCTTCTTTTTTTTCTGGTAATATATTGTAATCTACATTTGATTTTGTTTCCGTAACAAATTTGACCGATAATTTATTTGTTGGTGCATTATGTTCTAGCAATACGAAAATTTTTCCTATATTTTTGTCAGGCAAAGAACCGTAGCGAGTTACTTGTTTTCAAATTTCAACTGCTGGGAACAGCAATAGTCAAGAATGAAGGTTTTAAAGCAAATTAAGACTTATGATCGTTGAACATAATGTTTTAGAAGTGAAAACTGAAGAAATCCATAGGGCGTAAAAAAATGTTTGTTTCCGGTATCCCGACCTACCCTAAATTTTTGGCCCGACTAAATGTTTTTATAGCCTTGGAGAATTTTTTTTTCAACTTTGTAACAAAAAGTTACAAAATTGCACTTTGTATGCTTTAAACATGGTCAGTGATGTTGAAAATTAACTTACTGATGCTCTAAAGGCATAACCTTTTTATTTGTATTCATTTTTGACACGAAAATAATTTCGGAAAAGTCCCACGTAATAAAAAATCCAAAAAAAATTACCGACCTATCTACTCTATTTTTTAGCATGTTACCGTAAACAAACAATTACGCCTAGGGAAAAGCTGCTTCACTGAAAAAAAACATTCCTTTAATTTATTCTAAATCTGTAATTCCCAGACTTAAAAGCTTATAAATGCTTGTTTCCAGTGTTATTAGATTAAGACACATCAAAATGTTCATGATGTCTTTTTTCTGTCAAATTCTTTGAAATGCGTAACATTTTACGAGAAAAATATTGAAAAGTGCTTAACCACAAGTTCCTTTTAAAAATGTATACTATAGCGAAAATTTTTAAGAACTTTTCATTGTTGTAAATTAACATATTTGTCAAATAAGATGTATCGGTCCTTTTGCTTATTTTTTTTTAGATATTTGCGCGTTAACTAAGGGATTCGAAAATTTAAAACCGAACTGAAGGCTGTATGGAATTATTTGAAGTGTCAACATTTTTATTATCACTTTCTATTTTTCGAAAGTGATGTTGCCATTTTTTTTTTGGATGTACACACAAGATTATCATCCTTTCTGTATGTCGGGTCAATGCTTTATTCTACCTTATTCTGATAAAAGACGTTACGCCATGACTTCAGTTTTATCAAACCTTCAAAATACCCTTAACAAATAAATATATGCTACCAGTATGTCTGTTACTGAACGAGCAGTTCATGCGAATCATGCTGAAAAATAAATGCAACCAGATTTTGCATTTTTTTACCTCTTAGATAAAGGGTTTAGAGACTATATTTAAAATTGACGTTTTTGTTGTATTCAGTTCTAATTTCGCTGGGGTAGAATAATAAATAACTTAGCTATGTAAGTTTCATAAAAAGGACTGTTATATTCACTAGCAATTAAAAGTTGTTTTATTTGCCAATTGATTTGACGTATATGTAAGTTTCATAAAAAGGACTGTTATATCCACTTGCAATTAAAAGTTGCTGATTTGACGTAGCCATATTACTAAGTTAGTGCTAATGAGGAAACGATAATAGATTTTGTCAAAATAAAAAGATTATTTTACCAAATAAACGTAGTCTAAAATATACAGATTCAGTTGCATTAGTTTCCAAACTCCCCTTGTATTATTTCCTTTTTAATTCCATGTTCAAAGAATAGTTTTATTCTTGCCTTAAACTGGCATCATCTTTCGCGTGATAGATATTTAACATATTTTTTTGTATTACTGCACTTCATTTTATTGCTCGTAAATTCTGCCTATCTCATTTATGGGTAATTGGACATATGTATGTCAATGGAAAGTGACATCAGCGCAAAAGATTATATTCTTGAAAAACAAACTTCATCGAGGATTTGTTCTTCAAACATCGCTCGCACTATAATAAATATGGATCTTTCAAGTACCAGCCAGTCATAATAGGTTTCTATAAACGCTTTACCGATCAGCAGCTTCGTTACATTGTAATAAATCTTGAATATGTTTCTTACTAACAATCTATCATTATTTTATAATATTCTTACCTGTTTGTTCATTTTTTTGGGACACCTGCACTTTACCGGTACGCACTTTCAATAAATACTCTCTCTTTATTCTTACACCACCGTTTTTCTTTTTATTATATTGATCAGATTATCTTTACCATTAATTTTAGTGATTGTAACAAGCACATCCTGCTTTTTAAAATCCTTGCTGGAAGTGCGTACCAGTAAAGTCCATTCTGTCCTATTTTTTTCTTTGTCGTCACATAATAAATCATTTCACATGATTCGTAAATTGTGTTTATCTTATTGATAGGAAAATGGGCACAATTTGTTCCATTTAAGTGATATTCACAGCGAAAAGTGATATTCTTATAAACAAATTCGCACGCTTTACTAAATATACATGGAAATCACATTTGCATGTTATGGTATGTTTAGGCATTAAACGCACGTCTTAGCAGGTGTAATGATCTTTCGCATTTCTAATACATTACGTGCATTTTTATGGAGCAGGTTGACCGTCTATAAACATTTTCTTGTAAACAATATAGGATTAATTTCACTATCTCATATTAACTAAATTGCTCTTTTTAGATTAACAATATAGTACCGAAGATGATAATATCTGTATCTTTGAACCTTAAAAAGATGATATCGCTCAAAATATTGACCTGGGTGAATAAGATATCAACTTGATCGGGTCGAAAAACATCAAACATGTTTTACATTCTCCTATCTGCTTTGTTGACCATTTTACACTACATACATAACAATGAGCAGCATGAAGCAATAATTAATTCAAATGATTTCAACTCATGTTTGAAGTTAAGATATTGTATCGACAAAGATCTTATAGCCAAGGAACCAACCAGCGATATCCCTATATTACTTAATCATTATCGCACAAATCTTTAATGTTTTCCGTTATAAAATAATAATATGCTTCATTTTGGCATGTTTTGAGTCACCTTTCAGAAACATTTTCATAATTTTACATGATTAAGCTTGAACTCTCTATAAAGTCATCATAAACATTATTTATACTTTCTACTAATGACCCACCTGTAATTTGCTAACAATCGAATTCGGCACAAACACAGATTTTCCTCTCAGACAAATCCGTTCTATCCCATCGTAATGGCGTTATTTCTTCTGGGAATCCGTGTAAGACTGATGAGCAACCGTGTGATTTAGTGTTGTCAATTGAAAACAGTATCATAAATGACAAAACAGAGCTAAGTGGCACCTTGCACGGTACAGGAACAGTCTACTGACACGTAGTTCGTCATTTTAGTTTAAAATGTGATATAGCGTACACTGTAAATATTAGACAGTAAGACTCAACGTAAAGAAAGATGACAAAAACTACTGAAAGAAGACAAAAACAAATTTTATTCATATGGGATACAACTACATCGGAGATCATTAAGTGTTTTTTCATGATCATGATCAATTAGTGATCCATCTAAGTAATATAATTCAAAACTGGCATGAAAGTTTCTAGAATTGTCCATGGTAATAGCTTGTATGCTTGATTATAAACAGGGCTGTCGTATTGTTCTTGTGCCGAGTTAAAAGTATGATTATAGGAAATATAGAAATACTAATATTTTGAATGTGCTCATTGCTGAAGTACCTACGAGTTTCATGGGGTCTTTTTGTTGTGGGCTTACTTTGCGATGCATGGCTCTTTGGCTGTGTTTGGGGTGCTCTGTGCTTTTGGGAAATCAACCGTTACCTTTTATGTTTGATATCATATCCGATATTGCAGGGAAAATGTTTTTATTAATCAATTTGTGAAATGAAAAACTGATATGTCACTCATTATCATGAGCGCAAAATATAAATTATACAATTGCAATGCCATTTTAGTGAATGATACAAAATTCGGCTCTGTAAGAAAACTGTATTGTATGATTTCAATACGAAGTAGGCTATAGTTAACAATCTAGTATAACTATTTAATTATAACAACACTGAAGAAACTTATAAACGCTACATGTAGTAGTTGAAAGTATTTGGTCTAGGAAGATTTTTCTGAAGCGCATATTTATCAGCTTTATAAAAATAATAACTTAATTATATACATGTAAAAGTTCTATTAACACGGCTTTTATTTCACAAGTAAAAATGAACAGGCAGAAAACAAATTCTGCATTATACTGTAAGTCCTGTATTTTGCATGCTGCCGGACTACTTTCATTAATTAATATTAATGACCTGACATAGTTCTATAAATAGCTCAGTCACAAAAAGAAACACTCTATTAATATCTT
This sequence comes from Mercenaria mercenaria, assembly GCF_021730395.1. Classification (NCBI taxonomy): domain Eukaryota; kingdom Metazoa; phylum Mollusca; class Bivalvia; order Venerida; family Veneridae; genus Mercenaria; species Mercenaria mercenaria. The sequence goes on along the minus strand of NC_069370.1, from coordinate 3,608,066 downwards.
GTTCGAGGTTCGTCGGTCAAAGAAGGTATATAATAAAAGTGTTTTTGAGAAATGTCTTTTTAGACAAGATTAAAAGTCGATAATGGTTTTATTAAATATGCTATGAATTTAAGAAAAGTTTGGCAATTTTGAGGAAAGGGTGCTCAAGGAATTTGTAATTGACTTCAAAATTTTCAGACGTTTAATTAATGTGATTGCGTGGTCTAGATTTTATTATCACATGAATTGCAGTACGAGGTCTATGTGCATATGTGACAAATGTCATACTTCGAATATCACAACAAAAACCACCACCTGAGATCAGACTGAATAAAAAATGATAATTCTAAATCAAGATATTTGCAAGACGGAAATATTTGCAATAAATAGATGTTGCGTTTTTACTTTTCTTTGAAAAACTGATCATCAGATATTTCCTTTAAAATGTAGAAAATATAAATAAAACACTTTGTTTGTAGAGCTGCTTTCACAATTTTATGTCAGGCAATAACCGTCACTTGATAGAATACCTGCTAACTGTTTAAGTCGTACAAGTTCATACTGCGACAATTTATAACTTTATAAGGTGTATACTATTTCTAACACATCACACGATACTATTTTCAACATACAAACCTGATTATTTTGTGTTTACCTGGGTACTGTGTAGTTTATGTCCTGAAAATTAAGATTTTGACATAAGATAGCATTAGAACCTTAATATGAGCCGCACCATGAGAAAACCAACATAGTTCATTTGCGAACAGCATGGATCCAGACCAGCCTGCGCATCCGCGCAGTCTGGTCAGGATCCATGCTGTTGGCTAATGGTTTTTCTAATTGCAATAGGCTTTGAAAGCGAACAGCATGGATCCTGACCAGACTGCATGGATGGTCTGGATCCATGCTGGTCACAAATGCACTATGCTTGTTCTCTCATGGTGCGGCTCATATAGATTTTGAATATTATTTGATTTACACTTACCAACGTATTTATTTCACTTTAGTTTCGATATTTCCAAGAAAGTACTTTTCTAGTGCAATAACCTCGTAATAAAGTTTGAATCTGTGCTCATTGCAAGATATATTTTTAGTGAATATCAGAATTGTCACACATATTTTTGAAATAAATTTTGGTTTTGTAGCCTCAATTCCGACTATCAAACCTGCTGTGTATTTCTGCTTGGAGATTAGTCAATTGAGCGGAATGAAACTGGCGCAGTAAGCTCAGTAGTATTTTGTTTCTCTGGCTCGATCTCAAATACAGGCAACCATAGTACTTTAGTCTAAATTTGGAGAATGAATTAGTACTAGAAGAGAACCAATGAACACTGATAACAAGATCTAAAAGAAGATCCTTTGGAAGCATAAAACACTGCCAAGTAAAATAATAGCAGAGTTTGATTGAGACAAATAATGACGTTTGAATAACCGTCACACCCCAGCCTTCTGGCACCGGCTGCTCAAACGTAGATCCAATATGGTAAAATTGAAACGACTCCATGAAAAGACAAGAATACGTAGCTTAATGACTGGGGTCAAATAATTGAATGACTTACTGTTAAAAACTGATATCAAACTCATGAAAAACTCGAAAAACCCTTTAGTGTAGTGGTTTTTATTTGACAAGAAAACTTCTGGATTAATACGTTAAAAACAAATTGTATGAAATTATATATATCTTTTTTTAAGACTCATGATTTTATATACACGTTCCTGATACTTTCCTGATATTTGATATGCGTTACACTCTGTCAAAAATTGCCGTTAACAGTAAAATAATATCAGTATTTTCTGTTACAAAAAGAATTGATCTATCATTATAAAACTTGTTCTTTCTAAAGTACTCATTTTGCAATCAAGAATATCTAGGACCAAATCTGAAGTGATTGTTCGGGAAAATATCATTTTCTGTGCTTTACTATCAAGAGGAAAAGTGAAATTCAATATTTTCTAACAAAACATATTTTAATATAAGCAACTGCGTCAATATTGTTTTTAATTAAATAGATAAAAATATATATTTATAGTCAAAAGCATGACATCGGAACATACTGCATTAAAACATTGGAAAAAAGTAAGATGTATACCTATGACAATACAAAGAAAAATCTACAACTGCTGAATGTTTATTAATAGTTATACTTAAGTATTCGAAACTAACTTTAATCAAACCGAGTCCGCCTTTATTTTTCTTGGTTGCATGCTTTGGATCCACAGGATCTTTTTACATATTTTATTACATTAAACTTGCCAATAAGAGAGCTTTAATATTATAATTTGATTTACGAGCAAGTACCGTCTCAATAACTCAATAATAACGTGTCCGCTGTGGGTGTAGTAGGTTAGAAGTTCGATCCCTATCCCGTAATGCCAAATTTTAGACATGAAAAATGGTACAAGTAGCTCCCTTTCTATGCACTTAGAATTTAAAGGGTTGCACCAGGAGGTAAAACAAGCCTAGGTAAGTATCTATACCTGGATACCTCGTTTGTCGCGCAAGAGCTTTGTATCTCGTGTTGTCTGATGATTATTTGTGACGTTTCATAAAGCTTAACTTTACGTCTACCTTAAAAGTAATACATGTAGAATCGAGGGAGATAATTGTCTGTAGTTTATATTTAAGGGTTCCGTAACATGAAAATAATATTTAGATCTACATAGTAATATAAATTCCTGTCGAAAATATAACAGTGTGAACAAATTACAAACAATGGGCACTCTACCAGATATATCTCCCTAATGTGATGGAAAAGGTTTTGTCATAGGTTTGGATTAAACATATTTACTACTCAAAGGCTACTTATTTTTGATGCAGTAACGAAAATCGCCTTGTAACTATTGCAGTAAAATCAACCAACATGATAAAATGCGAAATGACAATATCCATTTCCATTTCGAATTAATGTCAATTTATGTTTATCAAATCCAACAGAAATAAGAAAAAGTAGCTAACGGGAAACGTTTTAAAGTATATGATGGCGGTAGCATGTGTCGGGACAATAACAGAGAATTCAATCAGATAAGCTGAACTAATGGTAGCATTGCTTATAAAGCATAGTTTTATTGAATAATTTATTTACTGCTTAATACTTGACTATGTCTCAAATGGTTTGAATAGTCAATAAATTAGCTGTATCGAATTTTACAAATTTACTAAACAAGCATATATTCCAACTGTCTGCAAATGAAAGCATCTATAAATTATGTTCTCGCACCTTTTTCAGGCAAGGTAGATACCAAATCTATAGTGAATAATTTATTCCATAATCCTAAAAGACAAGAAAATATAACACTTAGTCCAAGTACAGAACCATTACAAGACCCTTTAAGTCTATTGTTTTAATAGTTTATAAAAACGGAAAGAAGAACCTCTGTATGCATTCACATTTTCTTTTGTACAGACACACTTATGAAACCGTAAAAAGATCTCTTTTTTTTGCTTATTGTTGTTATTTTTTGTTTCTTTTGCTATAGTTGTTGTTCTTGTTGTTGTTGTTGTTGTTTTTAAAGTTTCTTTTCGCATGTACGGACTCTCGCTTTAGTCACAGTAGAAAACTCCCCTTTTATATAGACTTGGTGTCGAAAATTAATACAAATGTAAGTAGATTACTTAGTTTTGGTTCATCCCTCCCCGCTCCCCGTCCCTTCGTTACAAATTCAGTTTCTTTTGTAGTCAACGGTGCTGAAGGCATATTAAATGATAAAAGGCAGCAGATGTGTTTTGTTGACTTTACATCAAATTTGACGCTATTTCTGTCAGTTATAATTAACAAGGATTGCAAAAATATGTTTAAATTAAGGAGATGTCACGGCTGAGATAGTTTAGCATTATTACAATACACAGTTGATATTGAAATTGTGTTTCCAATACATGCGCTCATTAGAAAAATCCTCAATATCTATGTGAAAATAAGGGATGTGTTTTGTATGATTGCAACACTGTGAGTTGCTCTAATTACTGACAAATGACTGAAACAATAGGAATTCGTACGAGAGATGGATAGACAAAACGACAGTGAGGTAACAATATATTCTTTTATTGTTTTAATGTATGAGTTGTAAGCTGCAATAAAGAATACCCGTTTTATGAAAATCAAACTGGAAGTTAGAAATAATAGAAAAAAAATAATTAGGTCATGAGTCATCATATACCTGTCAAAATTTGTCATTAGTTTTCACGAGCTGTCAAAATTACTTTTATCTCTCTATTCTGCAAATGCATTGTTTTTGAAAGTATCTTGGACGGACATTGTAGTGTGTAACTTACTTTACATTCCACATTAATATTTGTGCTTGAAATTGCTTTGTTGAGCTCACCTACGTCACATATGAATGTCTATTGTTTTAATTTACTGTCTGTTACAAAGGTATCAAATCTCAATATTAAGATGTAAGAATTGTTCCTTTCTGGTAGACAATGGAAACTATTTGGTTGAATCATAATGTAACAGTTTTTGGAAAGAACTGAATATTCTTTGGTTTTTTGTTATTCACCGGAAATTCAAAAAGTGACATCACCTTAAAGGTATAATATCCATATTTCATATCTAAAAACATGAGCAGTTACTTCATGTAATATATGTAAACATAAAATTTACAAGTTTATGTGTATTTAAAGTACTATGCATTAGGTTTAAAATAGTACACAATGTATACATGTATAGATAAACGCAGTATAAATGTGTACTACCACTAAAACAAACTGGCTATTTTTTAACAATTAACTGTTATTGCATGGCATTTTATTATGAATGTAGCTCTGTATGTAAACTTGATTATGTATTTAGTAATTTATAAGTTAATTAGATTTGATGAGCATTTTATACATTTGACGTAAATATCTAAAGATAAAATATTTTAGTGAAAGACGGCCATTGGATACCTTTAAGTCGCGGGCATATTGTTTCCAGAAGTGTTTAAAATCGGAAAACATTGCATTACAGCGATGTTGTTGAATGAAAGAATATCTATCATCAGATTTGTATCAGATTGTTAAAAATCTTATCATACATGATTACACCTATTTAATTCCCAGAATAATCAGTACAACCGAACAATCATTGACCGCCGTGAAAGTTAAAAAAAAGACCTAACTGTTCAAATACCCATTCAAAGTTTATCTCATTAACTGAATAAAAGTATTTAGTACATTATTTGCGGTAGTGTTAAAATGAGTTAACTTTCCCAAGATTGCAGAGGATGATGAAAGGGATTTACAAAGTGATATGGTGTCACATTTGAAACGATTTCACTTGTAATTCAAGTATTAAGTAAGCGAACATTGTGTCTGAATTTATTACAGCATAATCATTTTTACTTCTTCTATCAAAACGGGAGTGAAGACTTTTCAATAGAACTTTATTATCCATGTTTTAAAGGAATTCGATATCAAAGCGAAAGGCACAGAGATGGTATGAATATTGTCAGCACGAGAAATAACGTATCATTTAAGGATCAAGTGATATTCTGTATCACCGATTCACAATATACATTTCATTCCCATTGGTATTTTGTATTTGTTTTTATTTTTATGGAACATGTCTTACTGTGCAGAACTGAAACTGAACTTTTAGAACCAAAGTATTCATATGTCACCTTTCTCCAAATATTCAAGAAAAAAACATATTTGCATTAAAATGGCATTTTCAATGCAATGATATATAGATGGCTGGAAGAGATGATTACTAGGCACATAAACAAGCTACATTGAACAGGTTCACCAGCAGCACAATTATTGATAAAGTATCATTGTAAACTTACCCATACACAATACACGGAAATCAGAAGTATTAAGAAGCCATGAGACCAATTTTGTTTAAATCTATTTTATTTTTCTAAATAAGGTGAACCGAGACAACCGTGTGCAGCAAATAATCCAACGTTCTCACCTCTGTTACTGGAGATAAATGACGTAAGATTACTGACATTAGTTCACAAGATCAGACATACAGTTTTCTTTCAAAATTACGATAATTGAAAGTCAGTAAGACTGATGTAAGATGCTTGAGAACTAATATTGGTACATCAGCTCCCAATTATGTCCAGTTAATTAACTGAAATTGTAACAAACCAATGAAAATGTTATGTTACATTAGGTTTTTTTTGTGGTCAAATGATTTACCAATGAATATGTAATGTCACAAGGATGTGACAGGCTCTCGGCCAATCAGAAGGCCACAGTTGCTCATGAACAATAATGAAGTACAATGATTTTATTTACATGTTTTCATAACAAGTTATAACAGAAAACGTATTGACAAATCACAAGAAGAAGCATTTTGAAGTCTGTGAGACTTCCTTGGAGATCATTCAACGTCAGATAAAAACAGTTAGATCAACCGCGAAGAGCAAATGACCAAATCTTCTCTCTTCCATTACTGGAGATAAGTATAACTGACGTAAGATTATCTGATCAGATATCAATTAAGAGTATTTTAAGAAAATTTAGCCAAGTCTCCATTCAGAATTATAGAAGCGTGAGTTTCCTTTCAAACGTAAGGATGAACTTATCATACCTGATTTTTGCCTACCTTAATTCCATAGCACTCGTATCAAAATGCATTGATGTAATGATTTGAATACTAGGTCGTTTCAAGCTCAGTGAATTGATCTTACTTTTATGAAAAAAGCCCAAATCGTCACAGTACTCGCTCATATCCGTTCTGTAAGCAACCCTTGATAAAATATAATTGGATGTAATCAATATCTCTATAATATTAAGAACATTCAAATGTTAAACAAAATCTTATGTTAAGACTGTTTTACATATATATTAGTGATCCCAAATTTTTTGCACGCTAAAACAAAGCAGTGAAGGTAGCATATTATGTGCTGTGATGTGTTATTTCATGTCCTATTTTACTCTTTCTGAATTAGCATTTTCATTTTTGGAAATGACCATAAAGGTTATTTCTTCAAAACGATTAATGTTCACTACAGGAAATAAATCGTTATAACAGTCATTAATATTAACACAAGGTGTACGGCCATCTCTTTTACCAGTTTTTTACATTTTATGCAATGTTCCCTATTTTAGAGGATTGTACTATGGGTTTTTGAAAAGGCGTTTTGTTTCAATTTTATGAACTTATTTTTGTATTGTTAGTAAAACCCATCTGCTCCTGCATCAATAATTGCATAATACTTACAGTTAAGACACCGGTGGTCACCACTAGAAAAAAGCCGTCTTAGATTAATGATGATAGGAAATATAATATTATCCTAAAAGTAGCATATATTTTTTTATTCGTAAGTACTATGGTCAGTTATGATCGTTTTTTCATCAGTTTAAAGACTGAAAAGACAGAGGTTTATATATTTCCTTTATACAATGAAAAGATCGAACTTTTGAAGACTTTAGAATAGAATGTCATAAAGCATTTAATGACAACTTAAAATCACCGGCAGAAATATGTTCTATGTTCCTGCAGAAACACGAACATTCATATATGTGTAGTAATACAGATCAATAAAATAATTATTAGGCGTTTGCTAATCCTACTTCAGATGGGCATTAACACCTGTTCATTAAGCTCGAATGAATTCATTGCAGCCCATATTTATACACAATACAAAAAAGAATAATGAGCACAAATGAGCACAAACCTGTGTGTAAACTTATGTAAATATCAGTCATATGATTAACAAATTTATAAGCACTAATAAAGTTCAATTTATAACAAAACCTGTGAAAAAGTCCTTTGAAAGCACAGGACGCAACTAAGCAACATATTAGTAGACTCGGTTTGTTTGCGTCTGTTCGTGAAAGGTATTGAGAGGTGTTGAAATGTGTTACAACCCTCACGCCCACTTTCACCGGTTTCAGCTGAATTCTATTACAGTAAAACTGAATGTACTTCATGATCTCAAGGGACAAGAGAATATGACAACACTGAGTCCAATCGCAATCTATATTCTTTTAACAGTTATTACATCGATAAGGTTCATTAGACATATATAAGATCTACTATGTATAATTTACACTGATATATAATTGATAACACTATTTGTTTTATGAAAGTATTGTCAAGTCAAATAGGTGTAACTCAACAAATCTACAATAACATACACTCCTACGTATGCAA